>NC_044504.1:39752396-40052396 GCF_902362185.1 Chanos chanos
ACAGGGCTGACCAGGTCCTGAAAGAACGAGTTTATTTTAGTCCCAAAGACGCTGTTCTCAGTGACTCCACGCTGCCAGAGTAGTGCAGAATCATCTCTCACCTGAATAAACTCCAGGATGCCGTCAGCAGAGTGCTGGCCTTCATACTCATGAATGCTGGATTTGTTGAAGATGACAGTTGTTGGATAAGCCTGTATGTTGTACTACAGTGAAAAGAAGAGAGACATGGGTGAAGAAATTAGTGCTTTCTCCTGCGATTTAGCCACATTCCCTAGGCTTCATTTTGGTCCAATGTAATGGCTAATTTATCTATTTAATAATCAACTTTGAAAGTAAGATTAATCAAGTGCTATGTTAAAATGCACTAAAACTGCCGCTTCTATAATGAACCAAATAAATCAATCTAAAGCTGATTTGCAGATGCCTTTTTCACCACAGTCTGATGTAAACAGGAAACCACATGCCCACCTGTGCCTCACTCTCTCCAAAAAAAGCATCAGAGACCAGACTAAGGAAACCACACGCACAGGACAGATTAGGGTGCACCTCAGTGTGGCGTCTGCACACAGCATCACTGGCTCTCTCTCTTTCTCTTAATACACCCCACACACTGATACATACATTACATAACTCTACAGATATAGATATGCAGACAGATGTGTTGCACTGAGAGACATGCAGCAGACATGAATTAAAAAAGGATTTTAAGAACTGAAGTGAGAGAGAAGCGTTTACCATATTACAGAGTCTCTCATGAACAGTACAGTCAAGGGTTCCAAACTTCAGCTGTCCAACCAGCTGGATGGAGGCTTTCCTCAGTTCAGGCAGGAGAGCACGACACGGAGGACACCACTGCAGAGAGACAGTCAGTCAGAGAGAGAGACAGGCAGAGAGACAGTCAGTCAGAGAGAGACAGGCAGGCAGAGAGAGAGACAGGCAGTCAGAGAGAGAGACAGGCAGTCAGAGAGAGAGACAGGCAGAGAGACAGTCAGTCCCCGCACGCGATGCACACTGTACTGCTGTGATCTGTACAGTCACAACGCAGCCATGCAATCGTACATGTCAACGCAGCCATGCAATCGTACATGTCAACGCAGCCATGCAATCATACATGTCAACGCAGCCATGCAATCATACATGTCAACGTAGCCATGCAATCATACATGACAACGCAGCCATGCAAACATACATGTCAACGCAGCCATGCAATCGTACATGTCAACGCAGCCATGCAGTCGTACATGACAACGCAGCCATGCAATCATACATGTCAACGCAGCCATGCAATCGTACATGTCAACGCAGCCATGCAATCGTACATGTCAACGCAGCCATGCAATCGTACATGTCAACGCAGCCATGCAATCATACATGACAACGCAGCCATGCAAACATACATGTCAACGCAGCCATGCAATCATACATGTCAACGCAGCCATGCAATCATACATGTCAACGCAGCCATGCAATCGTACATGTCAACGCAGCCATGCAGTCGTACATGACAACGCAGCAATGCAATCGTACATGTCAACGCAGCCATGCAATCATACATGACAACGCAGCCATGCAAACATACATGTCAACGCAGCCATGCAATCATACATGTCAACGCAGCCATGCAGTCGTACATGACAACGCAGCCATGCAATCGTACATGTCAACGCAGCCATGCAATCATACGTGTCAACGCAGCCATGCAATCATACGTGACAACGCAGCCATGCAATCATACGTGACAACGCAGCCATGCAATCATACGTGACAACGCAGCCATGCAATCATACATGTCAACGCAGCCATGCAATCATACATGTCAACGCAGCCATGCAATCATACATGACAACGCAGCCATGCAATCATACATGACAACGCAGCCATGCAATCATACATGTCAACGCAGCCATGCAATCATACATGACAACGCAGCCATGCAATCATACATGTCAACGCAACCATGCAATCAAACATGTCAACGCAGCCATGCAATCATACGTGACAACACAGCCATGCAATCATACGTGACAACGCAGCCATGCAATCAAACATGACAACACAGCCATGCAATCATACATGTCAACGCAGCCATGCAATCATACATGACAACACAGCCATGCAATCATACATGACAACGCAGCCATGCAATCATACATGTCAACGCAGCCATGCAATCATATCTCATTTCCTCATTCAGACGTCACAACACAAGCACAGAATCACAAATCATCCTGTTCCACAGCAGAGCCGTGACACACACACAGCTCTCTCTCTCTCTCGCGCACACACACACTCACACACACACGCGCCCACAGAGCTCTCTCACACGCGCACACACAGCTCTCAGCTGATGGTGTAAACCCAAAGTGGAGAGAGGCAGTGCACTGCTGGGAGCGCAGTCACCACTCACTGGGGCGAAGAAGTCCACCAGCCAGGGCTCCTTCTCGTTCCGCGGGAAGTTCTCTGGCCTCAGCGTGGTCACATGGGCTCTCACACTCTCTTTGGCAAAGGCCAGGATGTTGTACAGGACATCTTTACCTGTTTGGACACCCAACAACATGAGGAAGGTCCAAACACAGAAAACATGAAGGTGTGTTTGAGAGGAAAGACTCATACCGTGATGGATCTCAAAGTCATGTGTCCCAAGGCCTTTAAAAACCGCGACGGAGGCTTTCTGAATGTAGAGAGACTCACACAACTCTGTTTCTGTCAGACAGTCCACCGTCCCGACCTGTGTCAAACACAAAAAAAATCAAATCTAACCACGCTGACAACACAAACTCTGCACTCTTACAGCACAGAACCAGAATCTAACCACACTGACAACACAACCTCTGCACTCTTACAGCACAGAACCAGAATCTATCCACACTGAGAACACAACCTCTGCACTCTTACAGCACAGGACCAGAGTCTAACCACACTGACAACACAAACTCTGCACTCTGACAGCACAGAACCAGAATCTAACCACACTGAGAACACAAACTCTTACAGCACAGAACCAGGGATGCACCGATTTATCGGTTTCGGCCGATATTCGCCTTGTTGACTGCCATCGGCCTATCGGCATATAAGACGACATTTAGCAGTGGCAGTGGCTGATGAATCTCTGCTGTGTCGTATCAGTTTAGCAGTGGCAGTGACTGATGTTTCTCTGCTGTGTCGTATCAGTTTAGCAGTGGCTGATGTTTATCTGCTGTGTCATATCAGTTTAGCAGTGGCTGATGTTTCTCTGCCGTGTCGTATCAGTTTAGCAGTGGCTGATGTTTCTCTGCTGTGTCGTATCAGTTTAGCAGTGGCTGATGTTTCTCTGCTGTGTCGTATCAGTTTAGCAGTGGCTGATGTTTCTCTGCTGTGTCGTATCAGTTTAGCAGTGGCTGATGTTTCTCTGCTGTGTCGTATCAGTTTAGCAGTGGCTGATGTTTATCTGCTGTGTCGTATCAGTTTAGCAGTGGCAGTGGCTGATGTTTCTCTGCTGTGTCGTATCAGTTTAGCAGTGGCTGATGTTTCTCTGCTGTGTCGTATCAGTTTAGCAGTGGCTGATGTTTCTCTGCTGTGTCGTATCAGTTTAGCAGTGGCCGATGTTTATCTGCTGTGTCGTATTAGTTTAGCAGTGGCTGATGTTTCTCTGCTGTGTCGTATCAGTTTAGCAGTGGCTGATGTTTCTCTGCTGTGTCGTATCAGTTTAGCAGTGGCCGATGTTTATCTGCTGTGTCGTATCAGTTTAGCAGTGGCTGATGTTTCTCTGCTGTGTCGTATCAGTTTAGCAGTGGCTGATGTTTCTCTGCTGTGTCGTATCAGTTTAGCAGTGGCTGATGTTTCTCTGCTGTGTCGTATCAGTTTAGCAGTGGCCGATGTTTCTCTGCTGTGTCGTATCAGTTTAGCAGTGGCCGATGTTTATCTGCTGTGTCGTATCAGTTTAGCAGTGGCCGATGTTTATCTGCTGTGTCGTATCAGTTTAGCAGTGGCCGATGTTTCTCTGCCGTGTCGTATCAGTTTAGCAGTGGCTGATGTTTCTCTGCTGTGTGTTTCTCTGCTGTGTCGTATCAGTTTAGCAGTGGCTGATGTTTCTCTGCTGTGTCGTATCAGTTTAGCAGTGGCTGATGTTTCTCTGCTGTGTCGTATCAGTTTAGCAGTGGCCGATGTTTATCTGCTGTGTCGTATCAGTTTAGCAGTGGCCGATGTTTATCTGCTGTGTCGTATCAGTTTAGCAGTGGCCGATGTTTCTCTGCCGTGTCGTATCAGTTTAGCAGTGGCTGATGTTTCTCTGCTGTGTCGTATCAGTTTAGCAGTGGCCGATGTTTATCTGCTGTGTCGTATCAGTTTTGTGCTGGCTAAACGTTGTGCTGGTTTGCAGTCTGACTCGGACAACACTAATTTTTTTATAATGAAGATTTCTTTGTTTCCCCGATACAAAAGGGGGTATAAACAACAACAAAAACAAAATAAACAAACAAACAAAAAACCCTCAGCATTGATTATCGTCAAAATTGTACTTTTTGGCCATCGATATTGGTATCGGCCCAGAATTTCATCATCTGTGCATCCCTACACAGAACAATTACTGCTGAAGTTTACACAGTAACCTGTGCATCGCTACACAGAACAATTACTGCTGAAGTTTACACAATAATCTGCCAAAGAAAGACCAATGAAACACACTGAGTCCTCAAAATGATTCATTCAGAGAGAGTCCTCAAAATGATTCATTCAGAGAGTGGTGAGTCACATTAGTCACAGTGATTCACTCACCTGTATGTTCTCTTCTTTAAGAAGTGCTGCAAGTTTTTTGTATTCCTGAGATGCCAAGTCTTTCTTCCCAAAGCTGAAACTCACTAACCAACGGTGGTGAGCCAACTTGTCCTGTTAAATAAAATCCATAAAACATATTGAAACTGTAATTGTTACACAAACAGTTCAGGTGTAAGTCATTGCCACATACATGAACATAAACATACATGGGCATGTCTGACACTGATTTGAAATCAGCAGTATATTTACTTAACTCAACCTGTACGATATTTGTAATTCACAATTTGCAGTATTAATAACCCAACACTGCTTCTACAGACATCTGTGCAAAGCAAAAAATAATTAAAGAAACCCAAACCAAAACAAAAAAAGATCCCGTTCTGGTTTTGTGCTTAAACGGAACTTAAAAAAACAAAAAAACAAACCCCTGAGGGTTCTCAGTCGGAGGTACCTCGAAGCTGTCCTTTGAGAGGGTCGGTAAGTCAGGCAGATGCTCCATCACTTGGCTGTAGATTTCTTTGGCATCTAGACTCTCAATATACTGCAGAAGAAAGTCCAGCAGCCAGTGAAGCACTTAAAACAACATGAAGCCCCTATAGAAACACTCTGTCCAGGCGTAAAGGCAGGCAGTGGAGGATAATGAGGAGAATGTTGGGCTTCAGGGAGCCAGACTTACCAGCACGCTGCCTTTCTCCTGGAGGGTGCTCCCCGGAGGGAAAAATACTGTGGAACTGCTCACCACCTCAAAGCTCTCACACAGCTGTGCCTGTGTGGTGCAGTCCAGCCAGCCCACGTGCACCAGGCCTTCCTGAACACAGCAACAGCCCCCACTTAACACACTGTACACCGTTTACACTTCAGTGTGGAAATTAACACCAAACTCAATTAATGTAGTTTCATGTTCTTACCAACATTCCCGCTAGTTTCTGTCTCGTCTGTGATTCCAGACAGTCTGTGGGAAAATATGAATGTCTCTGGTTCAAGGCAAAAATGCAAAAATCCTACATACACACTGCATAGTCTTTAGAAGGTCTGGTTGCTTTAAGATGAGGGTCTGGGTAAGCCTGTCTACAGTGTTTGGTTTCTGTGAAGTCTGTGACACTGTCTCTCACCTCCAGTTTCGGCACAGAATGTGATGAGCCAGCCAACCCTGGATGCAAAGGCCTTTTCAATTTCAGTAAAGATGTTTCCTAAGGGCAAAGGAGCCTTTCAGTGTGGAGCATTTTTATAGCACACACATGACTGGACTGCTACTCACAGCTACATTACCACTCATGCATGTGTACACAGGAGCTAAATGCACCTTGCCACAGCTCCGTGACTCTGCTCTTCACAAACTGCATGGCAAACTTGGTCAGATCTCTTTTGGTCCTTTCTCCATAAAACTTCTCAGGGTTCTGTGTGGAAAAATGAGGAAAAGACAATCAGAAAATTCCAGATTCCATTAGAGAGGAAGACAGAGAGAGGGAGACATGTGGACAGAAGTACAAATCTCTGAAACTCCAGGAAGCCTGTGACCCTAACAGTGTCAAACCAACAAAAAATATCCATGAATAAGTTTATTTCTAACACGTCCTCATGAACACAGTGCCATGAGTGCAATACTGGCCTCCAAAATGGTCAGGGATTAACCTCTGTCTCCTCAAAGTATCAGCAGCACACACTTTACACTGCCTACTACAGCACACACTTCACACTGCCTACCACAGCACACACTTTACACTGCCTACCACAGCACACACTTTACACTGCCTACCACAGCACACACTTTACACTGCCTACCACAGCACACACTTTACACTGCCTACCACAGCACACACTTTACACTGCCTACCACAGCACACACTTTACACTGCCTACCACAGCACACACTTCACACTGCCTACCACAGCACACACTTTACACTGCCTACCACAGCACACACTTTACACTGCCTACTACAGCACACACTTTACACTGCCTACTACAGCACACACTTTACACTGCCTACCACAGCACACACTTTACACTGCCTACCACAGCACACACTTTACACTGCCTACCACAGCACACACTTTACACTGCCTACCACAGCACACACTTTACACTGCCTACCACAGCACACACTTTACACTGCCTACCACAGCACACACTTTACACTGCCTACTACAGCACACACTTTACACTGCCTACCACAGCACACACTTTACACTGCCTACCACAGCACACACTTTACACTGCCTACTACAGCACACACTTTATACAGTACACACTTTACACTGCCTACTACAGCACACACTTTACACTGCCTACCACAGCACACACTTTACACTGCCTACTACAGCACACACTTTATACAGCACACACTTTATACAGCACACACTTTATACAGCACACACTTTACACTGCCTACTACAGCACACACTTTACACTGCCTACTACAGCACACACTTTACACTGCCTACCACAGCACACACTTTACACTGCCTACCACAGCACACACTTTACACTGCCTACCACAGCACACACTTTACACTGCCTACCACAGCACACACTTTACACTGCCTACTACAGCACACACTTCACACTGCCTTCCACAGCACACACTTTACACTGACTACTACAGCACACACTTTATACTGCCTACTACAGCACACACTTTACACTGCCTACTACAGCACACACTTTATACAGCACACACTTTATACTGCCTACTACAGCACACACTTTACACTGCCTACTACAGCACACACTTTATACAGCACACACTTTACACTGCCTACTACAGCACACACTTTACACTGCCTACTACAGCACACACTTCACACTGCCTACTACAGCACACACTTTACACTGCCTACCACAGCACACACTTTACACTGCCTACCACAGCACACACTTTACACTGCCTACCACAGCACACACTTTATACTGCCTACTACAGCACACACTTTACACTGCCTACCACAGCACACACTTTATACTGCCTACTACAGCACACACTTTACACTGCCTACTACAGCACACACTTTATACTGCCTACTACAGCACACACTTTACACTGCCTACTACAGCACACACTTTATACAGCACACGCTTTACACTGCCTACTACAGCACACGCTTTACACTGCCTACTACAGCACACGCTTTACACTGCCTACTACAGCACACGCTTTACACTGCCTACTACAGCACACACTTTACACTGCCTACTACAGCACACACTTTACACTGCCTACTACAGCACACACTTTATACAGCACACACTTTATACTGCCTACTACAGCACACACTTTATACTGCCTACTACAGCACACACTTTACACTGCCTACTACAGCACACACTTTATACAGCACACACTTTACACTGCCTACTACAGCACACACTTTATACAGCACACACTTTAAACTGCCTACTACAGCACACACTTTATACAGCACACACTTTACACTGCCTACTACAGCACACACTTTACACTGCCTACTACAGCACACACTTTATACAGCACACACTTTACACTGCCTACTACAGCACACACTTTATACAGCACACACTTTACACTGCCTACTACAGCACACACTTTACACTGCCTACTACAGCACACACTTTACACTGCCTACTACAGCACACACTTTAAGTTCAAGTTCAAGTTCAAGTTCAAGTTTATTTAGAGCCCAATATCACTGTTTACAGTCTCAAAGGGCTTTACAGGCCACAACAGTTAAATCAAAATATGACGGCACCCCCTGACTTAATCCTCATGGCGGGCAAGAAAAAACTCCCCAAAAACCCAAGAGGGAAATGGGAAAATGGGAGAAATCTTGAGGAGGACCACAGAGAGAGGAGACCCCTCCTTAGTCAGACAGGTGTGCAATAGGTGCCGACCACGTGGGCAGTTACAGCTGAAAGTAAATTGGGGCATGAACAAAGGGGATGGTGATGTAGACAGGAGGCTGACGGGGGATGGAAGATGATAACACCAGGATGGATCAGTCCACAGGGCGGGAGGAGTCAGGATCACTGGTGTCTCAGGAGTAGCATGTGTGGCTCGACAGAGAGAGAGAGAGAGAGAGAGAGAGAGGGAGAGAGAGAGAGAGAGAACTTTACACTGCCTACTACAGCACACACTTTACACTGCCTACTACAGCACACACTTTATACTGCCTACTACAGCACACACTTTATACTGCCTACTACAGCACACACTTTATTCAGCACACACTTTATACAGCACACACTTTATACAGCACACCCTTTATACAGCACACCCTTTATACTGCCTACTACAGCACACACTTTATACAGCACACACTTTATACTGACTACTACAGCACACACTTTATACTCACTACTACAGCACACACTTTACACTGCCTACTACAGCACACACTTTACACTGCCTACTGCAGCACACACTTTACACTGCCTACTACAGCACATAATTTACACTCACTACAACAGAATCAAGATGTTTTCACCGCACTGTCAGGGGGAGTATGATACAGCCAGAAAACCACCACACAGTATTCCGCAAAGCTCATGTGACGGAGACAGGTAAATGAAATGTGAATGTGTTATGAGGTCTGTTGTGAATGAGGTAAGTCAAACAGGGCCAGATAAAGTGAATGTGTTATGAGGTCTGTTGTGAATGAGGTAAGTCAAACAGGGCCAGATAAAGTGAATGTGTTATGAGGTCTGTTGTGAATGAGGTAAGTCAAACAGGGCCAGATAAAGTGAATGTGTTATGAGGTCTGTTGTGAATGAGGTAAGTCAAACAGGGCCAGATAAAGTGAATGTGTTATGAGGTCTGTTGTGAATGAGGTAAGTCAAACAGGGCCAGATAAAGTGAGTGTGTTATGAGGTCTGTTGTGAATGAGGTAAGTCAAACAGGGCCAGATAAAGTGAATGTGTTATGAGGTCTATTGTGAATGAGGTAAGTCAAACAGGGCCAGATAAAGTGAGTGTGTTATGAGGTCTGTTGTGAATGAGGTAAGTCAAACAGGGCCAGATAAAGTGAATGTGTTATGAGGTCTGTTGTGAATGAGGTAAGTCAAACAGGGCCAGATAAAGTGAGTGTGTTATGAGGTCTGTTGTGATTAGGTAAGTCAAACAGGGCCAGATAAAGTGAGTGTGTTATGAGGTCTGTTGTGAATGAGGTAAGTCAAACAGGGCCAGATAAAGTGAATGTGTTATGAGGTCTATTGTGAATGAGGTAAGTCAAACAGGGCCAGATAAAGTGAATGTGTTATGAGGTCTGTTGTGAATGAGGTAAGTCAAACAGGGCCAGATAAAGTGAGTGTGTTATGAGGTCTGTTGTGAATGAGGTAAGTCAAACAGGGCCAGATAAAGTGAGTGTGTTATGAGGTCTGTTGTGAATGAGGTAAGTCTGTTCTGTGTGAGGAAGTGAGGTATGGAGTCTCGTGGCGGCTGAAACACACGGGACAAATGCCCAACAGAAACACTGGGCCACATAATTCTATGAGAATAATTTTGAATATTCAAATATTCAACAACAGCTACTTCAGTGAGGGCCAAATTAGGCTGATTTCTATTGATAACTTACATCAACAACTGAGCCCTGCCAAAATAACTGCTTCCCCTACAAAACAAAGTCAGACCATTTGTTTTTTTGTTTTTCAGTGTCTACATGTTCAATACATGTTCTCAGACACTTTTTTCACCAACCATCAAAAACAGCACTATCAGCTGAACAGAAGAAAGAAAGAGAGAGAGCGAGATTCTCACCATTCCAGCTTTAAAAATGTAGAGACTGGGGTAGCTGTTGATGCCTTTGCTGCGACAGAGCATTCCATTATCCCCACAGTTCACAGCTCCAATCCGAATCACGCCGTCCATCTCCTTAGCAAACGCCCGCCACTGCAGAGGGAGCACAAGACAGGCCCTCGAGTGAAGCACAGCGAGTCAAGAGCCCCTGGAGAAGTCTGACAGCATTGCACCGTGGGAAGGTCACAACAAAGCCAGAAAACAGAAATGCATCTTACTGTTGGAGCGAGGTCATGGCAGTGTGAGCAACGAGGGAAGTAGAAGTTGACAAACCAAAGCTCTCCGGAGTTCACTGCTGCATCTGAGGGGAGAAAACAAACCGTTGGCCCTCTGTCGCCGACCAGAAATGTGCCCCACACCGCTGGCCGTCGGGCTGGAGCCCCGCCTCTGTCAGCCGGCCTTTAGCTCTCGTCGGTATGTGTCTCTTTCCAAAAACAGCTTTTTACTGTCAATGCAACACTTACCAAAGTCTCCTCTGTCTAAAGTGATGATCTCTGCATCATCGTCATAAATACCTGCAAAGTAAAAGGCAGAACAAACATTTTAACTCTAGTATCCGAGGTATTTACACAGTGTCTGTCCATGTTCCAACCCTAACATACCGAAGTCGTATCTGTAATAGTTCCAGCTCTCATATCGACGGCCCTGCTGCTCATCCTGCAGTCCCTTCTCTCCGTACTTGTCATATTTCTTCCTCAAGTCCTCGTCCTTCAGCACCTCATAGGCTCGGTTAATCTTCAGGAACTTCTCATGAGCGGTGTCATCATTCTGAAAGTGGAACGGACATTTTTGCATTAGAACGGCAGACGAGGCAGATCTCTATAAGGCTGCTGACATCACCTGCTTTTAAAAACCTGCTCACCGGGTTTTTATCGGGGTGCATGGTAAGCGCGAGCTTCTTGAAGGCCTGTCGGATCTCTTTCGTACTTGCTTCTCTGGAAATCCCCAGCAACTTGTAATAATCTTCATCAGAGTAAATATTAGCGACGAGGTAGAGTATGATAAACAGGATGAACGTTCGGTTCCAAGGCGTCTGACAATGCCTCTGGGGCATCGCATGTTTAAAGGAGTGGTACTTCATTGTTGCAAAGTTTCACAGGCTTAAAACTTTTAATATCGATGCACTTCTCTGGTAGGCTTCTTTTTCATCTTCAAGGAAGGAACACTGCAAGGTTAAAGAAAGCTGAACACTAGAATTACCAAAGCACGAGAAGTTGTGCTTACAGTTTCAGATCACCACGGTTATGTTTACAGAGGGTGGAGTAACTGCATCGCTTATGAAATAATCCCGGATACACTGATATGGGTAGCATTTTTACAGTTGTAGAAGACAGAGCGCGGCTTTTCATTTGAGGGAACAAAGAGCCCAGTGCACAGGTTGACTTTATTCGGCAGCTCACTGACGTGAACAGTTGTACGCAACATAAACAAAGTTAGATTCCGTTATCGGTGCACTGCTACTATCAAAACATTAACAACGGCCCGTGTTAAGGTGATCTAACCTCCTCAAGTGGTCGACCGCAGGAAAATCCTGCGCTGTTTTCAGTCTAGATAATTAACTATACCTTTTGTAAAGCACAACAGAAAACATAAACAACAGTCGATTAGCTACCCAGCTAAACTTCTAGCGCAACCAGTGCCAGCTTACTGACACTTAAAATAACCGGAGTCAAACACCGCCTCAAGATATAAAATCACTTTCATGTGCTGTCTAAATTTTAAAGCATGATCTAGGACGTTACCTGACAAGCAACACCTGAGTAATGCCAACCTGTAAAGGCAGCCAACTGTGTTAATGTTGAAGAAAAAGACCCCGCTAGTTAACAGGCTAACTGGCTAAGTTACTCATGGCTAAACTATTGGTCTGCAGTTTAAACCACAACCGCCGAATAAAGATGCAGGACAGACCAAGTACCTTCTTGCTGTTGTACAGTCATTTGTTCTAGATTCCTTAGATTAAAACTCAATCTCAAATTACCTTTTAGAGGAGAACTTGGTTTCAGCTATGGCACTGCGTCCACAGCCCGGAGCTGGCCGCGGTAGTTCAGGATATGCCGGGTGCCTGCACGCCCAGCAGGATACGCACCGTGGCCCGTGACGTAATCACCCTCAGCAAGCGCCACGTTCGCTCTAGTGTTACGACGTAGCGTGTCTGTTCAGTTACGTTACAACTTGTCGTACTGATGTCTGATTGAATGCCAAGCCGTTTTCTCTAACTTCTGTTGTTCTTTCATGTTTAAGTTAGTACAGCAATCAAGGCTCTTGGTTCACTCTGTTGTATTTAAAGGACTTTAAAAATTCTATGGGCTTTGGATGTCTAACAATTGTGAATTTGAATACATTTTGGTTTCTATTTCCTTAGAAACCAGTATAGCCAGTTTTCCCCAATATGGATGAATTATTTTATTTAATTACTAAAAGTATGATCCATGCGAGCAATACAAGTGCGTTTTTATCGGATGATAACTAGTTAGCCAGTTTACCCCATGCTATACACGTAAACAGACTGATGTAATATGTCACGGAAATACTGAACGCATCCTTTATGTTCAGTCATATAATCATTCTGATAAATTCATCTATGTGGAATTTGTATTTGTCACGACATACTGTTAAATTTAGCAACAATTAGCTGTAGCTGTATTTAAGTAATCCAGCTGGCCACAAGAGTGGGCCAGAATGCTGTTTTAAACATTTTCATTCATAACAATGGATGATAGTCATGTGTTATTAATCTAGGGGTATTTGTGTCGAAATACATTTAATACAAATAAAATTTAAGTATTTCATAAAAAAAAATACTTAACATGTATTAAATAGCCATAGTTAATGTCATAGCTTTTTTATGTTATAAAACCGTAAACTGTGTAGCCAGTGAGTAGAACTACTTTTGGTCATACTGGAGGAGTGGGGGTGTTGTCAAGGAAAAACTGAAGTTGCCCTGTGTGTTGTGCCTCATCACTGCAGAGTTGAGAAATAAACCTAATTAGTCAAAATTCGCAGGTCAACAATGTTTAAAAATAGAAGCAAAGATAGCAGAGCAGTGCACTGTGAAAGAAGAGAACTGAAAGCTTATTATAATACACGCACACACACGCACACACACACACACACACACACACACAAAGGCACGCACGCATGCACACACACACACACAAAGGCACGCACGCACGCACGCGCACACACACACACACACACACGGGCACGCACGCATGCACACACACACACACAAAGGCACGCACGCACGCGCACACACACACACACACACACACACACACACACACACGCATACACAAACAAAGAGAGTATAATTGAGGGCATATTTGATGTTTTGTCTCACAAACCCTAAAATCATGTGATGTGACAGTAAATCATATGTGTTCATGCTGCACTGACAGCGAAAACTCTGTGCAAATCATTCTCTAATGATGTTCTGATATTTCAAAAGAGGCAAGTGTAGCCCAGCAACATTGACACGTATCCTAGGAGATGAACCGTTACTAATGGTACTTATGGACCATTTTGCCTTGGATCAATCAAGGATCAATGAATACGTTAATATTACTTGCAGTGGTGATGTTAGGAAGATTTTAACATGTGGTGATATTTTCTGAAGTCTTAAACATTTTCGGTTCATTTAAACAGTAAAAGTGGTGGGCTCACCGGCTCACTATCCACACTGTTTCACTGCCTGTACACTTCACTGCCTGTACACTTCACCTGCAGCACACAACCCTTTTTCTTTTTTTTTGAGTGTACAGACCCGTGGTTATATAAGAGACTTCCCCTTTTTTAATGATTACAATCCCCTTTCACCCTGTCTGTGCTGGATCATCCATATATTAACAACACCAGTGACTGTAAATTATCTTATCTTTTGTTTGCACTGAATTTAGCTGGTAAATTATTACATTTTGCGGTAACATAATGTAGCTATTATTTAGCAAATTCAGAGTTTTTGTGAAGCTCAAGTCTTTAGAGTTTTTATCATCAGTAACACTCAGAAAGCAGGGGGCTGACGGTGAAGAAATGTTAAAACAAGGTTTTTTGTTTGTTTGTTTTTAAATCCCTGAAAAGTTGGCAGACTGAGTGGTGAATGTGAAAAGCACTACTAAGACACCAACACAAGCACCACCGCTGGGACTGTCTATGGGCTGAAAGCACAACCACTGGCATCCAAATTGTTAAAATGTACTGAAAGGAAATTAAGATGTAGGCAATGAAAAATAAGTAATTCTTGCTCTTTTGATGTAATACATAAACAAAACCACAGTAATGCCATTAGAGCTTGGTAAGCCTTATGGGAGTATCTATAAGAAAGAGTTGGGTTTCTAAACAGATCGGAGGCAAGCTTTACCAATGATTCTTATTTTTTCTGGACCCTTATTTTGAAAAATCACAGTCTCGGTATCCATCTTGGGAACCCCGTTTACACACTTGTGTTGGACCGCACGCGCAATTTCCGCCATTATTTGAAAATTTCTCCTCCTCGTACTTGTCTGCGCTAACCCATCGGTTAATTTATTTAACTGCTTCGTAGTCCCTGGCGGTGGATGGACTTGCAAGGTTGGTTATATGAAGCCTTGTTTTCAGCGATATGTAATCTAAAGTAATTTAAAAGTACTAAAAACAAATTACAGTGCTGAAAAGTGAAGCCGGCTTTCCAGCTAGCATGAAAATGCATGTAGCCAGGCTGGGTTAACTTCACTGACTGTGTGAGACAGCACTAGTCATTTTGGGAGATTTCGTGAATAATTGTCATTAGTAGTCAAAATAATTTCAGATGTTACTTTAAAATGAGGTTAGTGTTCGTCAACATCAGCATTTTTGCTTTGTTTTCAGTCAATGTGTGACTTCAGTTAAGTTAGCTAACTTTTCTTGACAACTAGCTGAAATCGTGTAAACTTTCTGTTAGTGAATTGTCACTGACAGTTATGTAATTGTCTGATTGCTGCGTGGCAGATGAGGAAGCGACTAATTTACGTTAGTGAGTCGATCAGTTAAATACACATGATTGGTAGAAAGCTCGTGAATGAACTTGATTGACATTCTCACGTTACTGAACTTATAGCCACAGAACCAATGACACTAGGATCCCCAACTTCCCCTAAGCCGGGACCGGGGGCCCAGTTTTTACCTGGGTTCCTGATGGGGGACCTTCCAGCACCAGCTACACCACAGCCTCGGTCCTTTGGGTTGAGTGGCGGCGGGGCGGAAATGAGATCTCCTCTCATCGCAGGTGAGAGACTGTGTTCTCTGGGCTTGTGACATATGGTCAGTAGGAATCGCCGTGTCAAATGTTTAGTCTAGGAAATGAAAATGCTATGATAAAATGAACTTTTTTTTGCTCAGATATTGTCCATCTCTTTCTTCCTTCTTTCTGTTCTGCTAATCAGTAATCTTATTGACACACCATGCACTGACTGCCTGTTCTATTGTCCTTACACATAGTAGACCAGTTAAAGATGATGTTGAAGATGTTTATCTGTCAGAATGGGTGAGTCAAATAACTGTCTTAAGAATTGTTTCTGCTAAACTTTAAGGTGGATCGCCCCCCCAGCCTGTAGTGCCAACTCCTAAAGACAAGAGCGGAGCTCCCCCAGTGAGAAGTATCTATGATGATCTTGCTGGTCCAGGGGTTGGCATGTCTCCTTTAAGCTCAAAGAAACAAGTAAGAAAATGACCCCCCCCCCCTTTTTTATCGCTGGCTATAGCGTGTGTTTGGGTGCTTGTTTGAATTTCAACGTAAATGTCTGTTTTCAGCTGTTTTCAGTAACACAGACGCCGTTAGGTGGAGTGCCGGTAACCCCTGCGACAGGTAGATATGAAATACATTGATTTGGTTTTTATTTACTGTCTCTCGAATTTAATCTGAAATTCATCCCTCCTGTCTTTCATTTAATCTGAATTTAATCTGAAATTCACCCCTCCTGTTTTTTATTTTTGGTAGCTTCCAGTCTGTTCAGTCCATCTAGTATGGGCCAGCAGAGGAAGTCAACCCTGTCGTCCACCCTGTCGCCGGCCCAGGTCGATCCATTTTTCACACAAGGAGATTCACTGTCATCTGAAGATCAACTC
Source organism: Chanos chanos (assembly GCF_902362185.1). Lineage (NCBI taxonomy): Eukaryota > Metazoa > Chordata > Actinopteri > Gonorynchiformes > Chanidae > Chanos > Chanos chanos. The sequence continues at coordinate 39,768,993 of NC_044504.1, forward strand.
GATGAAACCTGGGTCACAGTTTTTGGGTAAGTGGGTTTTCTTACTCGAAAAAGTAAAACTGTAAGTGGTTGGTTGTTTGTCTTTACTGAGATAGCAAATAGAAACAGATGAGGTTTTTCAGTCACCAGTGAGGGTGTGTGTTATTATCCTGTATGAGGGTGTGTGTGTTATTATCCTGAATGAGGGTGTGTGTGATTATCCTGTATGAGGGTGTGTGTTATTATCCTGTATGAGGGTGTGTGTGTTATTATCCTGAATGAGGGTGTGTGTGATTATCCTGTATGAGGGTGTGTGTGTTATTATCCTGTATGAGGGTGTGTGTGTTATTATCCTGTATGAGGTTATGTGTGATTATCCTGTATGAGGGTGTGTGTTATTATCCTGTATGAGGGTGTGTGTTATTATCCTGTATGAGGGTGTGTGTGATTATCCTGTATGAGGGTGTGTGTGATTATCCTGTATGGGGGTGTGTGTGATTATCCTGTATGAGGGTGTGTGTGATTATCCTGTATGGGGGTATATGGATTAGATATTTGCCAAGGAGGAGACCCCTGACAGGGAGAGATTGTAGTTATGTACTTGTCAGAAGGGGAGCGTGCATCTTCTGCTTCTGTGGTGATCAGTTATGGACAGCATGTTTCATACAGGAAATTTGACTTTAAATGGGCACTTTGGTGTGATGAGACCTGGGTGACAATTTCATATCATTTATCTTCCCGTACAGCTTCCCCCCTGCGTCTGCGTCATACATTCTCTTGCAGTTTGCACAGTATGGAAACATTTTAAAACATGTCGTAAGTAGCTCCTTGTGCTCTTAGAGGATAGCATCTGAAGTCATTTGTGATCTGAGTGACTTCTGCTCTTTCTAACAGGGCTTTGTGTTGGTTCTGTGTGTAGATGTCTAATACAGGCAACTGGATGCATATTCAATATCAATCCAAACTCCAGGCACGAAAAGCTCTGAGCAAAGATGGGAAGATTTTTGGAGATGTTATTATGATTGGTGTCAAAGCGTGCATCGATAAGGTAAGGCTGACGCTGCATTTTGCCTGTTTGTGTGTGAGAGCAGAGCGAGTGGATGGCTTGTTGCTGGTTTGACCGTTTGGGTTTGATGCAGAGACGGCTCTTGCTGTGTGTAAGCTGTGTGTAAGCCTGATGAACTGTGTTGGCAGAGTGTCATGGACAGCTCCGATAAAGCTGCCTCCTCTAGTGTGGTGTTCACCCCTCCACTGAAGGTCACCGGCACTCCCAGCCAGCCTGTGTCTACACCTCGCTCTGCAATGAGACCCCTCAGTGCAGCCTACAAGGCCTCCAGCAGTGACTACCAGGTACCAGCAGACTCCTTCATACACTTCCTGCACCCTCCCCAAACACAACCTCCCACACAGAGAGAAGAGATCTACCCAGAGGAGGACAGTCACAAGCTGCATGTACTGATTTAATCAGGAGCGACAAACCATTGAAAAACTATAGCATTAACAGCACAAAGTTGTCACGTTAATCATGATTAAGTGCAGTTGACAAAGCAGAAACCTTTTCCCCCGTCGTCCATTAACCTCTGAGGTCCGCAGTCTAATGGAAAAACGATTTTTTGAAATCAGTGTCTGTGGATTGTTTTGCGTCAGTAGGTCTCATCTTGCTTAGAATCATCAGACAGATGTTTTGCTGGTGAACTGTCTTTTAAATAGGATGTACAACTGAAAGCTGTATATTTTTCAAGGGTTTGACAGAGCACTATACTGCCACCTGTTGGCTTAGTCCAGTGCTACTTCTCTGTTTGTATTTTTCACAACTGGTTAATGCTGCTCTATTTTAATTGGAGAAGTTAAACCAGGGGGTGCACGGTGGCGCTGTGGGTGGCGCTGTGGGTGGCGCTGTCACCTCACTGCAAGAAGGTCCTTGGTATCGATTCCCGGGCCGGGCGGCCTTTCTGTGCGGAGTTTGCATGTTCTCCCCGTGTGTGCGTGAGTTTCCTCCCACAGTCCAAAGACATGCAGGTCAGGCGAATTAGAGACACTAAATTGGCCCTAGGTGTGAATGAGTGGGTGAAGGTGTGTGAGTGTGTGTCTGCCCTGCGATGGACTCGTGACCTGTCCAGGGTGTTTCTCCGCCTTTCGCCCAGTGAATGCTGGGACAGGCTCCAGCCCCCCCGTGACCCTAATTAGGATAAGTGACTTAGATAATGAGTGAGTGAAAGCAGTAACTTTTACAGCCCTAATACTGATATCATGGACGCATCCATACTGATCCAGCTGTACAGAGATGAGCATTTTAACCATTCACTGTTTAATCTCCCTGTGCTCTCTTGCTTTGCAGGTTGTCTCAGACCGACAGACCCCAAAGAAAGATGACAGTTTTGTATCAAAAGCAATGGAGTACATGTTTGGCTGGTAAAACCCTTTACCACCAAAGTTAGTTTGGAAGAGACTGAACCACAGACAACAGCATCAGTCTCCTACACCGCTCAGACCCAGGAAGCCTGGTCATCGTCCTGTCTCTGAATACAGCTATTGGGTAAACAGTAAGCACTTGACTGGGTGGTGTATCGCTCCATAGCCACCAGTTGGCTCTTTAACAATGCCACAGACTGCTTCCCCTTTCTGCCAGTCGTTACCCTCTGGTGTCTTGTCCTCTGAGGTTCAGAGTGAATGTACTCTGTAACATCACAGCCAACACTACCTGCCAGTATCCCCCAGTTACTGACTTTACATGCCTGCTGTCTACTGAGGGATACGCAGCGGACAGTCCTGATGCACAGTGTGAGAATCAGGACTCAGATAGTCAGATAATCATATGATGTTTTACAACTGATCGTTACTGTCAGAAATGTGATGAAAAATCCATTCTCCAGGGCCACATCTCCTGCATACAACATGTTACATACTCCCACATATTAACACAGACCAAACCCCACAAAGGTCTGATGATAGAAATTAGCCATTACTGGGGACGAGGAGAGAGTTACTGGGCCAAATCCAGTGAAGGAAATAAGACCTGCAGCTAATACAGCCCCTGAGAACCAGTACTGCAGCTGTGTCCTCGATTCTAATGATCTGATCTGCTCTTAAGTATCTACACTGGTGATTGATTAGGTGAATAATCAGGTTGTCCAGAATAAAAAAGTATTGTTGGACTGATTTGCCTCAAATAAGCAAAAAGAGGATTTTAAAATGTCCTACTTGATTTCTGTGCATTATGAGTTGTCTTTTTTGAGTGGTTTTCTGAGAGACTGTGATTCAGCACGACTGTTCTTTATTTCTGTATGTTGAAATGCCTTTTCAAACTTTTCTGCCACATCTTATATTACTTTTAAAAATTTGTGTAAATAAATAATAAACAATGAAAAATCTTGTTTCAGTTGAATCTAACTCAGTACCTCAGTTTTTGGTGAGAAAGTAAAATATCTGTTCTTGTTTTGAGGTACATGAATAAATGAAAATGAATGTAGAACATTGAAGCGCCTTGGGTGCTCACTCTGTGACAGTATAAGAAACATGTGCACACCTTACTCCACTGTCTTGGACACAGGATTATGTCTTAATACCTGTTGATTGAATTCATTTCTAAGCTGGAGACAGTTTTTTTCAGACATCAGTATTTCAGCCCAGGAGGAGCGAAGTCATACAGCTCTGTATTAAGAGACGGTACTGTCTTGGTTCACAGTTAATGAAAAACAAGTGGCACCGTTAACATAGGTGGTCAAATGTGTACAAATGCAGAGCAGTCTGGGAATTTCTCACGTTGACTTGAATGGCAGGTTTGGATATACGCTGTCTGATCCCTGCAGGAAGTAGTAGGACCACACTACTGTATGAGACCGTGACACAGAATCTAGACTGATGTACATACAATATGTAGATTGGTTTAAATCGGATTATCAACACTTTGTGGCAAAACTGGTTTATAGAGATGTTAGATGTCAGAGAATAATGACATGCTGTTTGAAGTTCAGTGTCTCATTAGAAAAGAGTCTGCCTCATGTGCACACAGCACCACTGCCTCAAATTTTCTTTTTCTTTCTTTCTTTCTTTCTTTCTTTCTTTCTTTGGACGGACTTCAGTGGCATTAGTGATGGTAACCTCTCCCTTCCTGAACACAGGGCTGCATCCAGACTGCTGTTATTGGGGTGAATCTGTGAGTGATCTGTGCTACGCGTGATACGGTCCTGGAGTGGTTTTTTTCTCTACTTTCATAATTGGGTTTTAATTTCAGAGGAACAGCAGGAGGTTATGTGTGGCATTATAATAAAGTGAGCATCTGCTGATCTGAAATTAGGGCAGTTTCCGAACTGTCATCAGAATATATCTACATAAATAATCATGCGCACGGAGCTACTGTAGGTCTCTAACTGTCATTGTAGGACTAGCGATATTAAAAATTTAAAATACCCCTTCAGACTGAGGCAAAGTTTTCATTGCCCTTTGAACTGGAGCGTAGGCTTGAAGTGCATCGACCAGGATCCCGGTATGAATTTTAAGTGGGTGAGTGCAGCGGCAGTGTTGTGTGTCTGTGAGGTAAACAAGCGCTGGACTTGACTGAGGCAGTCCCTGCAGGTCAAGTTCATCACCTCACGTGCGAGACTGATTCAGTGTGTCAGGTTTGGCTGCTGAGGTGAGAGGCTTTTGGTATCATGCCACCCTGAGGGTGGGCTGAGATATAATCTATTCTGATCAGCTGTTGTTTTTGGACCTGAGGCTTGAGTTACCTGGAACCTTGAAATGTTCTTTTTTTGAGTGTTCACCTGTTATAGTACAAAGTTGTTTGTGTTGAGGTTTAGTTGAGATTTACAGAGAGCACAGGTGGAAAGTGCAATCTATAGACATTTGTTCTGCATTGACAGGCATGAATATTCATACTCATTCACACTCATACTCATATTTATGACATTTATAGGCATTTGCTATTCGGAGAGAAAAAAAACATATTCATGACATTTTTGTAAACAAAGCAAGAGGCCTGTGCAGCTGTGCCTCTAAGATCTTACTGAAGATTGGATATGAACAAGGTCCAGAAGCACTGAATGGTTAGAAGAAAACCTTCAAGTTTTTGATGGTCTATTTTTCTGAGGCGTCTTAACCAAACTGGTCTTTTACATTTTTTTTTTTATTTCTGAGCATTTTTGTGTTTTTAATGTGCAGTATACACTATCTGTCTGTCTGTCTGTCTGTCTATCTATCTATCTATCTATCTATCTATCTATCTATCTATCTATCTATCTATCTGTCCACACACACGCGCGCACACACTAAAAGTATGGTATAAAAGTTGGTAACCACAAGATGGCAGCATTTCCCCAGAATACCAGGAAGCTGCACCACGTTCCCTCCTGCACAGCTCCTTGTGGTGCCCCTGCAGTGATGTTTAGTGTTTGTGGATACAATGAAATGGTTTTCCCTTTCAAATCTCCTTTTTTACTTGCTCTTAACGAACAACAAATTCCTGCAAATAACTCAGATTTCTGCAACAGCCGCATTACAGGTTCATTTAAGATCTGAGACAATGAGAGAAATAATATAACAGACAACAGACAAACCAGATGAGATATTTAAGCAGTATACAGTTTGCTTTGTGTTACTCTGTAAATTTATCATTGCTGTCACCTTTGTTCATCTTGTCACATAAGCTTCTGTAATTTATAACACTGAAAATACTCCTGACTGCAAATTAGTTCGTTCATTCGTTCATTTGTTCATTCATTCATTCATTCATTCATTCATTCATTCATTCATTCATTCATTCATTCATTCATTCATTCATTCATTCACACACTTTTCCTTACATGACAGTCTATGCATATACAGAAGAGCAGTGTACAAAAAGGAAGAAGAAAAATGATATATACATACTCTATATATACTTTCTTGTGTGGACACTTCCAGTCTCAGTTCTAATCAGTCTGAAAATATTTTCATACAGCATTTGCCCAAACATGCTGGTTAAACCCACAGGGCAAATACATTCTCTGTACAGGAACATTGTCAGTGTCTCCTGTCTGCGCTGTCTCCTTCCCCCTGTGTGACTCACTCTGACTCCACATGGAGCAAAAGTTCTGCAAAGAGGTATGTGGCGTAATTCAAAACATTCAGGATGCAGGCCTTGTTAGTGACTGTGTAATCTTATATTAAAAAGATCAGGAAGGAATTAGCAGGGAATTTGCCCCTGCAAGAGGATTTCTTCAGGCCCCTATTAGGTTTATTAATTTATAGATTTAATTAAATCTGGAAGTGCAGCATTGCAGGAGCGCAGCCTGTTATTGGATCACTGAAGCTGTGGATATGCAGCAGAGGGGCCGTGTCAATACGCCCCTGATGAAGAGGTCGAAGAAGTCTGGACTATGTAATGATGAAGAGGCCACAGAAGTCTGGACTATGTAATGGGGATAAGAGAATTAAGCCAGACCAAGAAAAGAGCCACCATGGAATAAAATGATCCTTTATTTACCACACAATGGGATAAGGTCCAGAAAAATCAATAATAATATCACCTGATTACAATCATCAAGGTTTACCTCTCTTTTGAAATGATGCCCATCTGTTCCCTTATGCCTGTGTGATAGATCAATAGAGCAGAGAAGTGGAGCTTTGGCTTACTGCATGCATCCTTCTGGGTCTCCTGGACCAGCTATGGCATCAGGTTTGTCTGGTATTTCTGAATTAAACAAGAGAGATTGGTAATTCTAAATTAAACAAGAGAGATTGGTAATTCTAAATTAAATAGGAGAGAAGTGAAGGCAAAGAATTGGGCCTTCACTCATGAAATGACATCTGGGATGTGAGACGGATTATTTTAATTTTTCAAAAGGGTTATCTGCAGTGATTCGCGCCGCTAATGAAGAATGTTTCCTGGTTTTCCCAGTGCATGTGAACAGAGAGAGGACCACAGGCAGCTGGGTAAGAGGGTGTGGGAAGTTGAAATATTGGGGGTGGTGGAGGGTTAATCACAGATCTCAGGACCTCTGTGGTCTTGTCAGCCCTGCTCTGTGTTCACTGAATGATGCAGGATGACACCATTTAAAAAAATAAAACCGCGGACCCGCATAGCCGATACCTGTTGAATCAGGTGTAAATGCTGATGGGGGTTTTATCAGTACACACCGTGACAGCTGGTTAGCAATGATGATCTGAGTAAAACGATTCTGCTCAGGTGAATGTGAATGTGTGAATGTATGAATGTATAGTGAATGTGGAGTATAGTGTATGTGAACTGTAGTGAATGTGGAGTGTAGTGACTGTGAACTGTAGTGAATGTAGAGTGTAGTGAATGTGGAGTGAAGTGAATGTGAACTGTAGTGAATGTAGAGTGTAGTGTATGTGAACTGTAGTGAATGTGGAGTGAAGTGAATGTGAACTGTAGTGAATGTAGAGTGAAGTGAATGTGGAGTGAAGTGAATGTGAACTGTAGTGAATGTGGAGTGTAGTGAATGTGAACTGTAGTGAATGTGAAGTGTAGTGTATGTGGAGTGTAGTGTTGGGTGGCATGTGGTGAATGTGAACTGTAGTGAATGTGGAGTGTAGTGTATGTGGAGTGTAGTAAGTGTGGAGAGTAGTGTATGTGAATTGTAGTGAATGTGGAGTATAGTGAATGTGGAGCAAAGTGTAGTGTGGAGTCAGCAACTGCGTCAGTGGGAATCACTGTCAGAGGTTGACTGCAGCACCATTGCAGAAGGCTGAATTGTTTGAGGAGGAAGAAATGCCAACACACTGGCCTTCCCTGCTCTAAGCATGGTAGTTAGTGGAGTAGTTTGGGGAGGTAAGTGTTCGCTCTTGAACTGAAGGAAGGTCCTTTTGTTATGACAAAATGAGGTTCTCACATTGTCTCCTCTCAGAGGGTATGTGTATACTTGTGTCTGTAGACAATGTAGAGCATCTTTGAGCCAAAGCCAGTGGAATGAACTCATTTAACACAAGTCCAATCACTACTTGGCAATTTATACTGAAATATCCTCTCTGTATTTAAAATGGAACAGGTGTGTCAAACGTGTATGATGTAGGCAGAACAGAATACTAAACCAAACAGTGTTTGCATTGTTCATTGTCTCCAGTCAGCTTTTCATTCAGTCTGAACACATGCCATTGTCTGACAGTATGTAGATATGATAATAATGAAGGTGTGTGTGTGATTGACAGTATGTAGATATGATAATAATGAAGGTGTGTGTGTGATTGTCTGACAGTATGTAGATATGATAACAACGTCTCTCCTTACGCTGAGGTTAATGAGTAAAAACACCAAATGACGTGATCCAGAGAAGTCGATTCTTTCTTAATGTCAAAAGCTGCAAACGTCTGTGTTCAGCCTGCTCAAGTTTCCCTTTTTATCTCCATCACAGTGTCTTCTCTCCCTCCTGCCACCGCAGTGCCTGCGTGACCTCACCCTGCTCTGTTCATTTTTATACACTGGACCAAAGACAAGAGTGAGAGAACAGGACCCTCTCTGCAGGAGCAGTTCTGCTTGCCCAGCCTCCAGGCCTGTGGCTATGAGACAGACACAGCGGTCTCTCAGAGCCCCTGGGGATGCACGGGATTGTGGGTAAGGGAGCCCATCTCCAGGACCACTGACTGCTACAGTGCATATGCACTCTCTTCCACGCTGAGAGAGAAGAGAAAGACAGGAAAGAGAGGCACGAAAAATCGGCGTGTTGCCGGGACAACGAAGAGGATATCTGAAGATCTGCAGAGACACTATTAATGTACTGTAAAATGTAATAACTGCATTTATACTGATGTAACTTTGTAATATTAATGAGAACATTTATACTATACTAGGTAATAAGGACATTTATACTGTAGTATGTAATAAGGGCATTTATACTGTAATATGTAATAAGGACATTTATACTGATGTAGGTCTGCTGAGTTTCATTTTCCTTTGATTCTATGTAACTAAGTAACAAACCAGCATCACCAAAAAAGTGCATAAACACAAACATTACAGGTTACAGGTTCAAATGTGGTGGCGTGGTTTTGATGGTGCTCTGAATAAGAGAGCGTGTACTCTAATTATTGGAGGAGGACTGTGAGGAGGGAATTAGGGGAGAGGAAAATAATCAGGCTAATATTTGGGCCCCAGTCCCTTGTGCTTGGGTCACACACATCTCTGTCTGTTGCCGTGGATGCAGGCTGGGTTCTCTCTCTGACAGGCTGCTTTCTGTTCGGCAGTCTGCACTGCTCTACCTTCATAAGCCTCCGGCTCTCATCTCTCCATTAAACCCTGGGAAAGGCCGGCTACGCCAGACCTTTGGAAATGCAGCTCTTGAGAACGATTTTGACATAGTCCGTGTAATGATCAAAAGACATAAGTGCATGTATTATCTGGAAACCGTCAATTTGTGGCTGGAGAGGAGCGTCTCCAGGAGAGGAATGCGGGGAGCGGCCGAGGGGCGTCTGGTCTCTGATTTATGACTGAGTGCAGATTTGACATTAACTCTTCCCGCGTTTGATCACCTGAATGACAAGTGGCAGTGACTCAGGGGAGCTTGTTATCTTAGACCTCATCGGAAGTGTACTCTGCTGCCACAGGCCTATCTGCAACCAATCACTCAGATGTTCATTCATCCTCAGTGTGTTTCACACACAGGCCAGCAGGCCCCACACAGGGGCCTGATATCTCCCCCTTTAAAACTGATTTATCCCATTGATTAGAGTGAAAAGGGGCGAGAGGAGTGAGACGTGAGAGGGTAAAGGGGTAAAGGGGTGAGAGGGTGAAGGGGTGTGAGGTTAAAGGGGTGAGAGGTTAAAGGGGTGAGGGGGGGGGTAAAGGGGTAAAGGGGTGAGAAGGGTGAGAGGGTAAAGGGGTAAAGGGGTGAGAGGGTAAAGGGGTGAGAGGGTGAAGGGGTGAGAGGGTGAAGGGGTGTGAGGTTAAAGGGGTGAGAGGGTAAAGGGGTGAGAGGGGTGAGAGGGTAAAGGGGTAAAGGGGTGAGAGGGTAAAGGGGTGAGAGGGTGAAGGGGTGTGAGGTTAAAGGGGTGAGAGGGTAAAGGGGTAAAGGGGTGAGAGGGTAAAGGGGTAAAGGGGTGAGAGGGTAAAGGGATGAGAGGGGTGAGAGGGTAAAGGGGTGAGGAGCGTGAGAGGGTAAAGGGGTAAAGGGGTGAGAGGGTAAAGGGGTAAAGGGGTGAGTGGGTAAAGGGATGAGAGGGGTGAGAGGGTAAAGGGGTGAGAGGGGTGAGAGGGTAAAGGGGTGAGAGGGTAAAGGGGTGAGAGGGGTGAGAGGGTAAAGGGGTGAGAGGGTAAAGGGGTAAAGGGGTGAGAGGGTAAAGGGGTGAGAGGGGTGAGAGGGTAAAGGGGTAAAGGGGTGAGAGGAAGAGGATTCATTCAGAGGAACAGCTCCTTCTGGGCACCGTTCCAAGTTTACAGGTCGATCGAAGGAGTGCTAGACCTTTATTCCAGATAATAACAACAATAGGAACTCAGAGAATTGGTCTGAAATAAAATGTTTGTGTATAATTTAATGGATCATATGTCAATGCTTCCACAAACACAGATGCAATAGTAAGACACTGTAAAGATGAATTATCTCTCACTGGTGTTATGTATGGCTAACTGTCTTTTGTCCCCTCTACCCAGGCCCTGTTGGTTAGCATAAATAAACATGCATATTTGATGAAAATCAGCAGAGAAAAGAGCTCTGCACATACGCGTGAACCCGTAACTAAGGAGACGGAATCATGGATACTCATAAGGTGGCCTGTCATGTGACCAGCTCCGACAATATCCCCCTTGTTTGAGCAGAATTTACCGGTTGACCTGTGTTATCCATCTCGTGTACATTTCTTGTGCTCTCGGTGTGAGATGGCCTTCAGCCAGAGCTCTGGGCTTCTTCTTATAAATCTAACAGCATTGTTTGCTGTGATGTTCAGCCTCCAGCGGTCTGTCATCACAGGGATGCACGCTTGGCTTGAGAAACGATTTGCTCTAAGCTACCTGGTCTCACCCTGTTTTCTGCTTATAATACTGAGTGGAACAGATGGGTCTACAAATTTCAGACCTTAGACACTGGTAGCCTAGATCCAGGGAGTGTGTTGTGAGAGAGCATTGTCTCCGCTTGTCTTTGCACCCTGCGGTAGAGGTCAGTGGTAATCATGCTTTGTACATGTATGCTGTGCAGATAGGAGGTCACTCAGCTCCTCACGCAGAAGCACACCCCCGGGGCCTTCCGTCTTTTACAGAGTCCCCGAAGAAAGTGTCAGGTGAAAACCAATCAATGTGCGATTTCAGATCTGCCTCTTTCATAACTCTAATGGATATACATTTCACTTGACCTCTCAAATCACTTTGGAAATAATGTACAACTAAACCTCAAAGGGACTCGTTATCTTTTTTTGTCTTTTCCTATCACTGTTTCCATGCAACAGACATGCAGATGAAGCAGTAGGTTTGACCTGAGCGTAGGTAGAAGCATAAATCATGTATCTTTCTACAGCTTTACCAAAAGCACGAGAGTGAATGATTGCTTTCCCTTGGGTGTTTCCGATAAAAGTACAATTCACTTAAAGGTTCCTGAGGACAAGGGAAACATCCGATCAAAAATAGATTCTCAAGAGTGCAGCAGGATTGCAGTCAGCAGAAAATGAAGCAGAAAATAGAGAAAGGGGGAGAAAAGGGAGAGAGAGAGAGAGAGAGAGAGAGAGAGAGTGGGGGAGACAGAGAGAAAGAGAGACAGAGAGAGAGAGAGAGAGCGCTCCTGTGCTACCCATAAGACTCCAGGAGACGACCCATCACTACTCCGGCCCAGTGGGAGAAAGCAAGAGAGTCTGGGGATTAGGAGGCATTTATTCTCCTTTAGCAACAGAGCATCAGCAATATGTCAATGACAGAGCAGTAGTAATATGTCAGTGATAGAGCAGTAGTAATATGTCAGTGACAGAGCAGTAGTAATGTATCAGTGATAGAGCAGTAGTAATATGTCAATGACAGAGCAGTAGTAATATGTCAGTGATAGAGCAGTAGTAATATGTCAGTGACAGAGCAGTAGTAATGTATCAGTGATAGAGCAGTAGTAATATGTCAGTGACAGAGCAGTAGTAATGTATCAGTGATAGAACAGTAGTAATATGTCAATGACAGAGCAGTAGTAATATGTCAGTGATAGAGCAGTAGTAATATGTCAGTGACAGAGCAGTAGTAATATGTCAGTGACAGAGCAGTAGTAATGTATCAGTGATAGAGCAGTAGTAATATGTCAGTGACAGAGCAGTAGTAATGTATCAGTGATAGAGCAGTAGTAATATGTCAGTGATAGAGCAGTAGTAATGTATCAGTGATAGAGCAGTAGTAATATGTCAGTGACAGAGCAGTAGTGATGTATCAGTGATAGATCAGTAGTAATATGTCAATGACAGAGCAGTAGTAATATGTCAGTGATAGAGCAGTAGTAATATGTCAGTGACAGAGCAGTAGTGATGTATCAGTGATAGAGCAGTAGTAATATGTCAGCGACAGAGCAGTAGTAATATGTCAGTGACAGAGCAGTAGTGATGTGTCAGTGATAGAGCAGTAGTGATGTGTCAGTGACAGAGCAGTAGTAATATGTCAGTGATAGAGCAGTAGTAATATGTCAGTGACAGAGCAGTAGTGATGTGTCAGTGACAGAGCAGTAGTGATGTGTCAGTGACAGAGCAGTAGTAATATGTCAGTGACAGAGCAGTAGTAATATGTCAGTGACAGAGCAGTAGTGATGTGTCAGTGACAGAGCAGTAGTAATATGTCAGTGACAGAGCAGTAGTGATGTGTCAGTGACAGAGCAGTAGTAATATGTCAGTGACAGAGCAGTAGTAATATGTCAGTGACAGAGCAGTAGTGATGTGTCAGTGACAGAGCAGTAGTAATATGTCAGTGACAGAGCAGTAGTAATGTATCAGTGATAGAGCAGTAGTAATATGTCAGTGACAGAGCAGTAGTAATATGTCAGTGACAGAGCAGTAGTGATGTGTCAGTGACAGAGCAGTAGTAATATGTCAGTGACAGAGCAGTAGTAATATGTCAGTGACAGAGCAGTAGTGATGTGTCAGTGACAGAGCAGTAGTAATATGTCAGTGACAGAGCAGTAGTGATGTGTCAGTGACAGAGCAGTAGTGATGTGTCAGTGACAGAGCAGTAGTAATGTGTCAGTGACAGAGCAGTAGTGATGTGTCAGTGATAGAGCAGTAGTGATGTGTCAGTGACAGAGCAGTAGTAATATGTCAGTGATAGAGCAGTAGTAATATGTCAGTGACAGAGCAGTAGTAATATGTCAGTGACAGAGCAGTAGTAATGTGTCAGTGACAGAGCAGTAGTAATATGTCAGTGACAGAGCAGTAGTAATATGTCAGTGACAGAGCAGTAGTGATGTGTCAGTGACAGAGCAGTAGTAATATATCAGTGACAGAGCAGTAGTGATGTGTCAGTGATAGAGCAGTAGTAATATGTCAGTGACAGAGCAGTAGTAATATGTCAGTGACAGAGCAGTAGTACTATGTCAGTGATAGAGCAGTAGTGATGTGTCAGTGACAGAGCAGTAGTAATGTGTCAGTGACAGAGCAGTAGTAATGTGTCAGTGACAGATCAGTAGTAATGTGTCAGTGATAGAGCAGTAGTGATATGTCAGTGATAGAGCAGTAGTAATATGTCAGTGACAGAGCAGTAGTGATGTGTCAGTGACAGAGCAGTAGTAATGTGTCAGTGATAGAGCAGTAGTGATATGTCAGTGACAGATCAGTAGTAATACGTCAGTGACAGAGCAGTTGCAATATGTCAGCACTGGCTCCAATCTGAACTGACATTGGCCCTCTCTTCACATATTCAGCCATTTTGTTGCTGTGTCTCTGTAGGCTTTATTTATTCTAGATTTGTTCTGCTCTGCATTACAGCAGTCGGCAGCCAAACACCCTGCACCCCATGTAATTTGTATCTTACTTTGTTAACATTCCCTGCAAGTCGATGTTTAAATTCATATTCTGTTGCAAACATGGTATCTCATTAAGGCTCATGGGAACAGTAGAAGGAAAAACAAACACTCCCAATAAAAGCACAAGTGATTTTCTGTACAAAAACAAACCCAGTCAATTTATTTTATGAACTGCCTTATGTACTTTATCTGTCTATGGAAACTTCCTCTTTAACACAAACATTTTTTCTGTCCTTTTTCTGTTTGACACTGAAAAAAAATTAATTGCCTGCCAGAAGTCTGATTTGATTTTATGGACTGCTGTGGGTTTCCTGTGATCAAACAAATTGCTATTTCAAATACCCACGGTCCACAAATATAGCAGCTTGATAAAAACCCTGTTTATCCCAGTTAAAAGAGAACCTTCCACATCAGAGGTCCTACCTGGAAAACACTTATCACACCGAGCCAGAAATACCTGTTTTAGGAAAAGCCCAGGATGCGTCCGCAGGTGGGATTAGCTGGATTGATCCCATCTGACAGGCAGAAGTATTTTGAAGGTCAGAACAATCATGTGACGTCCGGGGCCGTGTGGGCAGGTCTGAGCTGCAGATGTAATATTCTCTTCAGAGATACAAGAGTCCCACTGCCTCACTCCCAGCCCGCGTAAACAGCAGCACCCAGATAAAACTGCACCAGACACGCATTAACATTATCAACATCTCCTGCATGCCACCTCACCCCCCCAACACACACACCCTCTCTCCCTCTCTCCCTCTCTCACTCTCTCCCTCTCTCACTCTCTCCCTCTCTCACTCTCTCTCTCTATATATATATACATATATATATATATCATTCTCTCTCCCTCTCTGGTTTTCCATCTGCACAGTAGTTTATGCTGAGTACATTTTGTTTGTGCACTTTGATCGGAGAGCACATAACACAGTTTACTGCCACCACATTCTACGTGGCATTTTACTCTCCTATTTCTCTGCTTTTCCTTTGCTTTTCTGCAGTTTGCGAAGAGTGACTTCCTAACAGAGATTTGTTGCTGAGGAAACCAGTAACCAATGGAAGTGTGAATGTGCCCTGGAGCTCCTGTAAGCTTTGCTTTATTTTCTATATTGATTTATGATGTTGGCAGAATGCATTGCCAGTGCTCACTTTAATTTACAAGATCAGTGAAGTTTATGCTGAACACTGAGCAATTAGCTGGCCTATATATGTCTGCAGGGACATGTCGAGAGGCCCTGCAGCTCCCAGAAATACTTCATCTGAGAGGTAGAGGAATGAAGTAATTGGAGCCTGAAGTAATTAATTCTATCATATTTTAATTACTGATAGAATGTGTTTTTATGGAATTTTGAATTGTTGGACTTTCAGCTGTGACCGGGGTGTTCTGACAAGTCGAAGATCATTGTCATCTATAGTAAAGCACGTCTTATGCAAATAGAGAGATTTTCATTCATTTGACCCTAAATTGGATTGACTGTACTGATAGCAGCGTAGCCTGCAAATGAAAGCATTCATGACAAAACTGCAGGCAGAATACAGTTATGCATTCAGATGTACATTTTAATCTGAGCACCGAGTGTGACAGTGGAAAGGACCAGTGCGGCTCTTCCTTTTCAGTGCGCCGTCAGGAGTAATGCTATATATGGACTAAGTGCATCATCTGAATACGTTACCCCATGAAAACATATCCCCAGCTCTCCTTCTTTATGTCCTCTTGTCAGCTCAGAAAATCACTGGGCTTCTGTGAAAGCCTGTCCATTCGTACCCCTCCTCCCTGCCAGTGATTCCTCTAAAAGCATGATTCCTCTCTGAGCCTGCACTTATGGGATGGCACTGGCAGGTCCTGAGTCAGCAGCTGCTGCACTTTCACCCGGGCCCGTGTGTGCTGATGGAGGGGTCCTCACGTCCCCCGTGAGGCCACGGCTAAAGTGGGACGAGCTGCTGCCGTAGCGACCCATCAGTCTTTTCAGCCACCGGGGAGGAAAATGGGCTCTTTGAAGCTCGGCCCTTTCACCCGAAACTCAGCGCGGCCGCCGCGAGTGGATTCGCCCAGAATGTGGCTGATAGCGTAATAATGTTCTGAAAGGAAATGTGGTTTTGGCTTCTACGGCTCTCTCAAAACAGCTTCCCTCTACAAGCTTCTTGGACCGGATGGGTTTCAGTGCAAAGGCTTCCTTGTTCTCTATAAGAATGCGGCATTTCCTTGCAAACCTTCTGGGCCGTTGTGGGGCTGATTTACAGCTGTGCTCTCTGGAAAAGAACCGTATCATAAATCACGTGGTCAGCGATTGGCTGTTAGGAGAGTCTGTCTCTGTGTATTTATTCGGACCTGATTGTGATGAAAAGACTCGTAAAGCTCTCTCCCAGCCGCAGCGCGCGCTGCATAGCTCATGCACGCCACCCAAAGCCGTGCCGTGTTTGTTTTCTTGAGAGTTGTTTACATGCTCTCGGTAACGAGATTGCACAGGATCCAATCCATGAACTTTTCAGAAAGTCATTGGAGTAAAAAACCTGACTACTGTGTCATAGAGAGACAAAACAGTTTTGTCCTCGTGCAAATTAGGTATCAGGTGTTACATATGCTCCTGCAAATTAGGCCCATTAACAATCCAAATGTGTATAACCCTGGCAGTCACTGTTTCTAAATGATCAAAAGCAAAATGTTATTTGAGTCAAATCAGTCATCAAAGCTTACGCCAGTGAAACATAACAGCACTGACGAGAGAACACGCAGGTCACAAGCTCTTTTCTCAAACACTGACGGCCACAGACGACTTCTGTCCTTAGAGCAGTCAGAACACGACCTTTAATGATGTGTCACCGCTTCTCCCGCAGTCCCCCAGAGCCCGACCCTTTCGCTCCGAAATGACGGCGTGCCAGCCTGCCCAGCTCTGGCTTCTCGCCTCAAACAGCCTCGGTAAAATGTTAATGTTCACGGTTCTCACATGAATCCCAGGACACACTCAGGTGTTTCTATCACTTCGGTCTCTCTGAGAATACGGCTGGTGATGATGACATCCGGCCCAGAGCCCTTTTAACAATTGACAAAACTTTTCTTTTTGAAAAACACATGTACCACATAAAATGACAACAAAGATTTTTTAACTCGCTTCCTGTATTCAGGAAACGAATGCTCAGAGGTTGGCATTTTGATTTATGATATAATTCCTTTTTAGCTTGACTCCTTCCTTGTTTCCGTATGCAGAATGAGGAAATACAAACAGGACGCCTCGCTCGTCAGAAGCGACTCGGTGTTTTGACATTGTGAAGCAGAGCTCGGTGTCTGGAGAAAGCATCTTCAGGAAACAACTGGAATGAGATTCAGGTCAAACTCCGTGATCCAAAGTAGATTTCTTTTATTTCATACATCACAGACGCTACAGCATAGACACCTCAGAAACCACACAGCAGGGAAAAAAAACACTTTTCACTTTTTCCTAGTCTGACGGGATCCATTTTAATAGAGCTTCCCCGTTGGCCTTTGTAGAATCTGGACCACGGGAAGTGACAGAATCAATTGGCATGTGCCTTAAGGCAGCGAATTAGACTATTGACGTCTGTGTGATTTGGTTAATGGCTTGCCAGCAGACTGGTCACTTAATGAAGTTGAACTGGTAAAATGAAAGCTTGGTATTATATAATGGATAAGAACAAAATGCGGGTATGGGTTTGGGACAGGTGCTGCATGCCTTCAGTGGAGACTGAACGTGTAAACATGCCTCATGTGAATGATATTATAAGTGTAGTTCCCAGAGCTCCCAGAGCTCCCAGAGCTCCCAGAGTGGTGTGTGGGCCTTGATGCAGAATGGCTCCTCAGGGTCTCTGAAGGAATAAGCTGTTTGACACATACAGGGTTTTGTGGAATGTGTTTTATTTGTTTATTTTTTTCATCTTAACGCACTCATTTTCAAAGAGGTCTCAGAGATAATTATGGACAGAATAGGGGACAGGTGGAGGCCTTGTTTCCCATAATGCATTTCTTTGTGTTATATGGAAATTTGCTCGCTGCCCAGGGCATCACCTGACATGTGCTATTGTTAGAGCGTGGCTTTGATGCCACTGAACTCTCTCTCTTCCGTGGGCATAAGAAGGAAAAAAATCAGGGCTTAAACATGTTGTGTTGACAGTCAGACGATGCTGATGTGTGGCTGTACTGGAAGACGACAGGTTTTTCCTGTGTGATTACAGAGCATGCTACGTTTCCCGAAGCCGTCTCCTCAGTCACTCTGCTACACAGAAGTATTCTTCAAATGTGCATTCCTGTGAGGTGCACAAGAATGGAACCACAAATTAAGTGTAAAATTTTACCATGAAGTTCGGCTCAGCCATCACCCCCCCCCCCCCCCGTGCCCCCCCTCCCCCACCTCTGCATACGGTGGTCCTGTCCTTTGGAGCCAAGACTGGATTTTAGCACAGATCCTCTCGCCTGGCCGGTGTGCGCGTGCAGTCTGAACTCTCTCTGGGAGCCAGACTTGGAGGCTGAGGGGGATTGGGCCGTCAGACTGTGCAGTTTCAAATCCATCGTTTGTTAGAGATTTGGAGAGAGACTCGGCTGTGCTTCGGCGGATTTTTAACTGTTGCTTTCCCACCCAGAGCAAACAGCCCCGCCAGCGAAAAGCCTGCAAGTGCTTCTGTTTCTCATCGCTCTCCTTTTCTGTGGGTCAGTCTCTCAGACTGAAAACAGAGCTCAGAATACACCTTATTTCTCCTCCTCAGATAAAGAGCAGGATATTTATGAGGACGGGCACCACTGAACAGTGAAAGTGAAATGGAAACCTATTTACAGACACCTGAATTTAGGGGGTTATCTTTGGCAACCGCTCGGTTTGCCACAGAGACTGCTGCTTCTTACATTCTGATAAGTGAATTACATCTCTGCAGACATGGTCAGTGTGAGCAGCGTCTGAGACGCTTTTGGTTGGAGCAGTTAGTGTTTCTCCTTATCTGTCTCCAGCACGTTTGTGTCGCTAGAAAGGTACGGAGCGATCAGTGCAAAATGAAGTCATTTCAAAGACAAAAATGATATATAACAAACAAATGCCACTGTGCACAGAGCCATGTTAACCCCCCTGAAGGACTCAAATTCTCTGGCTTTAAGCATTTGTGATAACATTTTTTTCTTTGTTATTTTCAGATGCTCCTTTTCAGGTTTGGTGTTTTTGTTGTTGGACATGTTGCACATTTTCAATTCCCTTTGGAATTGTTTTTCAAAACACCACTGAATACATATTGGTTTAACTTTTCAAATGATCTCACCTCCTGGCTTCGTTGTTTTAAAAATGTTCTGTTAATGACAGTGAAACACATCCTCTGATGTGGGTTGACCTTTATGTCTCTAACACTCTTTGGACACTCCTAGTCTCATGTGTGGTCAGTACATGGCTCTGTTTCCCCATCGTAGAGTTCTCACAGGTTTTATCTTGGTGTCTCTGTGCTGCATGTTGCCATGGAGAGAGAATCTCTCCTTTAGAGATATATTAGAGAGATAAAGCGTCATGCTGAATTTCACAGATAGTTGATCAAATTTTGGGAAAAAATAGAGCAGTGCCGTACGTGAGGCTCCTGTGTTATGTTCCATGCATTGACACGGTCACATTCACACAGTAAAAGACAACGCCATGTCCTTACAGAGACCATAGACAGGGCCCATAACCATTAACACAAATAAGAACTGAGACGGAAAGATTGAAATTTAAAGCAAACAATCCTTCAGACATAGTGTCTACTTGCATTTTTCCTCCATTAGTGTGTGTTTATAAATGAGCAGCTGCTGTCAGATGCAGTGTGAATGCGTGTGCCATTGTCTTTATCCCCTTTGTCACCTTCAAAATCCTCAGGGCTCTTCCCTGTTCTCTCTCTCTCTCTCTCTCTCTCTCTCTCTCTCTCTTTCTCTCTCTGTCTGTGTGCGTGTGTGTGTGCGTGTGTGTGTGTGTGCCGACATGTGTGCATGTAAATGCCTAGCAGTGCCAGTTTCTCTTTGGTTGTTGTGTTTTTTTTTTAATCTTTTTTTTTGTGATGCTCAGTATTCAGTGTGCAGTTTGGAGCTTTGGGCTAAACCTGGGTTAAGGCATCCTGTGGCATTTAAACTTTGCATAATTTGTTTGTGGATCTCCTCAAGCAATGGCTGCTCTACTTCAACCCATTATGGAAACTGAGGAGATGTCACAGAATTGCATGCATACAATAGACTATTAATGCAATTAGAGTAATTTATTCTTTAAGCCCTAATACACCGTGGGGGAAAACAACGTGTACTGTGCTCAAAATGCTACAAAAGGTTTATTATTTTTCCCTCAGGGGGATGCACGGCTATGGAAAGACAGACTATTTTAATATCGCTGTTGAAAATATCCTTCAGTGTGGAATAAGTGAAAGCACTGGCCTTCAGCTGAAGTGTGTGAAAAGTGGATTCATTGAGATATTTTCTTTAAAGGCTCCAGCTGATGGAGAAGTGAGGCTAGGGTTCAAGGTCAAACTTTCCATGTGAGTCTCCGCACAGCACGCTCGTACTGGCCAATCCGCTTTGTCAGAGAAACACCAAGTTCAGGAAGATTTCCTGTGGAGCTGCCCCTAAGAGTCCCCACTGCAACCAAATGAAACGAAGGGAAAAAAAGCTGAGTGTTTACAATGTCCTTGACGTTCAGCCCCCATCAGAAAGAGCCAACAGAGACGGATTAATATGAAACAGATTAATATGAAACCTTTCTCCATTAAATCGCCTCATTTTCCCACAGTTTGTCCCCTGTCTTAACCGTGTGTTTGCCATCAGTGACTGGCAGAATTTTTCATGATACCATTTCGTGGAGAGATAACAGCCAGGGAAGATATTTCATATTTGCAGTGTACATAAACTTATTTACATTCATTCTACATTGGAACAATGTTAGCAAAAGAAACCAACTGCACTCTGAAAGCCTCTTTGACTTCCATAACCCAGCAGACCTCTCTACAATGAACTGAACACAAGCACCCATCAGTAATGATCTGGTACAATAATAAGGATGATACAATGCTATTTTCACTGTTTTCATGACTGATATTTCAGTACTTTGCTCTAACTGTGGGAATCGAAACAGGGTGGAGTGATTTATAGTCTAGTACTTCACTCTAACTGTAGGGATATAAACAGGGTGGAGGTTCTTATGAGACTGAACAAACCTTTTAATCTGTTTTATTCAACGACCCCAAAGGAAATATCCATTACTAAATGGAACTGTCAATCATTCATCTCACCGACACAAGTGCCTGATGTTACCTTGCCCGGGCTGAGTTCCATGCCTGAGTGTAGATGTTCGCACTAATCTACCTGCACCACAAATGGCTCTCTCATGACACCTCAGCAGATCGCTCCTTATTATGGTTGAACAGTCTTTCCAAAAACTTGTCAAATTTTGAATGTAAAAGACACATTTGTATGCATACTCAAAGTTCACGGCTTCATGCATCTCGATAAGTATATATTTTTTAGACAAGGAGGTAAGCCTCTTAAATCCCACTGCAGTTCCTTGGTTCTTGGAGTTTGGAGTGGGTGTTCAGCCACCATGTTTGTGATGAGTTTTTCTAAACAGACCACTGACTTCTCAGTTCTCTCTTTAAGCTACTTATATGCCTTTTCTCATCAGTTTCGCCCGGGCGGGATGCAGAAAATAGACTATGGTCCTGATCCGGGCTGGATTTTGTGTGGCGTAAAATGACATCTTTTCAAGGTGAAAAAATGCCGTACTCCTAATCAATTCTCCACTCTCCTTATGCTAAAAATACAATGAATGTTTTTTCCTCCCGTGGAATGATTTATCATCTAATAGAAGCGATGGCAGATGAAGTGAGTCTATTATTTAGTCCACACTGATCTCATTATCTTCACAGTTTGCTTGAAGAGCCCAGGACATTACCCTGCATGTGCAGTCACACAGACACAGTGTACGTGGTTAACTACTGCAGCTAATCCGTCACTAACCAGCATCCGGCGCTTTCCTTTCCTCCTATTGCAGGTGAGCATGCTCTGCGTTCCTGAGTCTACCATCATGTTTCCGCCTGTAGGTTGTTTACGAGTTTCAGTGATAAGGAGCCATTTGCCGTGAGACGCTATTCTCCTCCACTTCATTGGTCTGTCTGACCCCTCTGTCGCTGCCACGTCAGGAGTGTGAAGATGAGGCTGTACTCCACATTACGCCCATTCACTGCTCCTGCACTATCTGATGTCCTCCAAACATCTCAGCTCCTCAGGACCTGAATGGCTGAAGCAGTCTGAGCAGGTGTCCGGTAAACTGCTCTGTATCAGATCCCATTCTCAGAGTATAATGGAGAGATAAAGCTCGGGTCCTGATTGATTGGAGCACATGAGACATGAGGAGGGGGGTAATCTCACCACAATCTGACCACACTCAGATGCCACGCCCCCCCAGCATAGAGCCCCTCCCTGGTTCATTTATGGGACATCGTTTAACAATTAACAGAATCTGTCTTTTGACCTTAAGATTGCATTGCGATGGTTGTGATTTTTATCGACTTGATAAAGTGGTGCGGAATTCCGTCCTTGTATATTGCAAAGGTCATTCTACAGCATCTTACATTTGAACGTTTCAGCTTCTTATACTGCGTTAATGTTTTTCATGTATGGAGAATGCCTGTGGGATTTTGCATTGAATGGAAAATAGTCTAATCTACATTTTGAAAAACGTGTGGAGAATGCTGGGGCTTGGCCCAGTTCATCATCTCAAAGCAGGACCACCATAATGGATCCCTTACATGTCTGAAATATGAATTTTAACTGAAAATCGATGCAAACCAATGACTTGCCTCTAAATCTGACCAGAGCCAAAGCTTCTGTAAGACGGATTCTAATAATTTATTTATGGGTGTGACCTCACATAATCTCCAGTCAAATTCTGTTTGTCCCTGAAATGCTCCTTTAGGAGCTACTGACAAATGAAAAAATGCATGGAGTTTAATGTAGAAACATCTGTTGTGTATAGATACAGTATTAACATGCCGTTGTGTATAGATTTTGCATTTAAATGTTGTGTTGTGTATAGATTTTGCATTTAAATGCTGTGTTGTGTATAGATATAGCATTAAAATGCTGTGTTATGTATAGATATAGCATTAAAATGTTGTGTTGAGTATAGATGTAGTATAAACATGGTGTTGTGTATATGTACTCTCATGACAGCTCAGTGTTGACATTTTAATTGTACTGTGGCAGTGTCATGGCTGTATATATTACAATCACATTTACAGGAAATGAAAAGAAAATAATCTTCTACAATAATCAGATGAATTTCAGCTTCAGTGTTTGAATATTTTTTAGAGGGAAAAGACCTGTAACGTCTCCTGAGAAAAACAGACAACTCATCCCACTTTATGAAATAAAAGTGCAAAATAGCTTTCACGTCTTGTGCCGTGTGAATATGAGAAAGCATCCATCCTGACTCCATTCTCTTTGCTTTTCCTGTGCAGTGAATGTGGAACCCTCCTGAGACCAGATAAAACCAGCTGTTTTTAAAAAGGCACTTAAGAGAATCACAAGCTCCTCAACATTTTCCCAAGCACACGGCAATTTTCTTGAACACATATCTAGTGTGGTGCAATGCACACCTAATGTGTCTGCAGTACCAGGTCTAGCTACCTGTTCAGAGCGGTCTGCAGTAAACTATATCACGCCAGTCAGTTCAGATTTTGTTCAAATATTCTGAACATTGCAGCCTTGTGTAATTAAGAGGTGAATCAATATGCACAAAACAGCAACACAAAACTGATGCAGCACGATAGCATTTCTAGTCTGGTTTCCATAATTCTTTTCAAAATTTCTTTTTCTCTGTCTGTTATTCTGACTTCAAAACAAACGCTGTCCTGAAACTCAAATGAGGGAAGAGGTGCAGGGAGAGATAAAGACAGTCGAACTTAAAGATCAGAGCGAAAGCTTTCCCCGAAATAAGCTCGCTTGGTAATGTCAACCGAAAGACGGTGATGAAACCCTGAGAACAGAGGCTCCAATAAATCAAAAGCTTGTCAGAGCAATGAGGGGCCTGAAGGAGAGCTCAGACGACGCTGTCCTAACGCGGGGAGAGGAGGGACAGCAGCCTGGGAACAGAAGCACAGAAAACCCATCCAGGCTGAAGGCTTGGAAACTCCAATAAAGAGCAGGAGAGCGAGAGAGAGGGAGACACAAATGAGGAAGCTACGTTGTTGAGGACTGGATGGTGGAAACAGGAGAGTGGGCTCTTGGACTGAAGGGAAGGCATAGAGGATGCTGGCTGCTGTGTCTTTCAGTTACTCAGGTTTGGACATGGCTGCATGCAGACAGGGCAAGGTGTCAGCTGGAGACGTGATGTGTGGATCTCATGGCATCCACCAA
The DNA here is from genome assembly GCF_902362185.1 of Chanos chanos. Classification (NCBI taxonomy): domain Eukaryota; kingdom Metazoa; phylum Chordata; class Actinopteri; order Gonorynchiformes; family Chanidae; genus Chanos; species Chanos chanos. The sequence continues at coordinate 39,793,223 of NC_044504.1, forward strand.
ACAAGCCTCAGGCAAGGGTAACAGTAAACATACATTCCCAACAATGACCTGGTTTACACAACATTTACAAAAAAGTTTTTATGGGTGTTTCTGTCAACATCTTTTCAGTTTTTCTTGGTCAAGAAAATTGTTGCAGTTTTGTTATCTACAAGGCCTAAGCATAATTGTTTTGCATGAACCTTTAAGAATAAGAATTTATCTTATTACTTTTACTTACTATATGTGTTGCTTTCAAGGATAATCTTGACTGAACAGCAAACATTTCAGTACTTTGTAGATAAAGCTAGTACAGGTGCTTGTCTATTTTAAGTGTGTCTTCACATTCTACTGTGCACCTGATTTCCATGTCATACTCCAGCTTTTAAAAATGATATTATTATTACATGATCCGCTCATAAAGGAGGGCAAGGCAAACGCACACGTGCACTCATATATACAGCAAACGTCCCCATGACATATCCCACGTCATCATACCTGTGTTAGTATTAGGGAAGAGTGCTGGGCATTAATAGTTCATTTTCCCCAGAGAACCTTATGGCAAACACACACAATCAGTTTGATTACACCGTGTTTGCTTTTGAATAACAAGCTATACATTTGCACACACAGAGATTCATGTGAGTCTGTAAAGGTCACTGACTGGTTGAGGCTGTACAAGCCCATAATAAGATGAAGAGGGAGAGAGATGGGGTGAAAATTATTTCTCCCTCCTCCACACTCAACCTTTTTCTTTTAACCAGACTAAGTGTTCAGAGGGTTTTTTGTGCTGAGGGGTCACAGGTCATGCTGTTGTTGGAGGAACTGTGCCTGACTGTGGGACTACGTTACAAACATGTGTACAGTGGCTTAGACCAATCAGACAAATAATACCAATCATTCAGCTCTGGTCTGGTATCTATCTATCTATCTATCTAGCTATCTATCTGTCTGTCTATCTATCTATCTATCTATCTATCTGTCTATCTGTCTATCTATCTATCTATCTATCTATCTATCTATCTATCTATCTATCTATCTATCAGACAAATAATACCAATCATTCAGCTCTGGTCTGGCATATAAGACCAACAATTACTTTTGCTATGACAAAAATGGGATTTTACAATAAATCGAGAGTTGAATGTCTGTAATTTCTGAAAAAATGTGATAATTTATTATTAATACATTATTAATTGTTATGAATTACTGGAGCAGCACCCTGTTGAGCTGAATGACCACTGTGTGGTGCTATTTTCTGGCCGTTAACCCTTTATAAAAGGTCCTCTCCTCAGGCTAACCCCCAAATCAGTCCAACCAAACAACACAGATGATCAATCAATAACTTATTCAATGTGCAAAATTAATGCCTGATATTACAGCGCTGCTGTCAGGAGATGTGAGAATAGAATCCAGATAGAACCCAAAACCCAGAGGCTGTTTTTGATGTAGATTTAAAATATTTTAGCTTGTTTATTAATACAGATACCTGAACTATTTAAAGGGGGAAATTATTCAGAGCAGATCAAAATTTTCAGGAATCTATTGAGTCTGAAAATTCAAAATTTTCCCATGCATGTGGAGGCTACTATACATACATTATGACTCAGTTATGCATACAGTCTGAATCACTGCATACGCCCGCTGTCATGCTGAGGCTTATGGGTTGGTTTCATGCTGCAAGATGAAGAGAGAAAGAGAGAGTTTTCTCAGAGAGAAAATTACTCAATCTCAGTGTAAAAATTACACCGTTTTAGAGTCAACAATTATTTCATAACGCAGTTGAGCACATCCTCTCAACAGACAACTGGACAATGAAATAGGTTCATAGGGAAAAGTTCATCTAAAAACATGAGTTCAAAGGTATGATTTTGATTGATTATTAAAAATGTAAGAGTGAAACTTTTGGGGACTGGAGCTTTGAAGCATATAGAACCCAGTAATGTAATAACTTCCTGATAATGTAATAACTCCCTATAATGTAATAAAAATCTCCACTTAACCCCATCAAAAATGTAATGAAACCTGATAACATCGTAACTTCCTAATAGTGTAATAAAATGGCTTAACCGTAGAACCCAATAATGTTATAACTCCCAATAATGTACTGTTTTTGTTTGTTTGTTTGTTTGTTTGTGTGTGTGGGTTTTTTTGGTATTGCTTACACTCTAAAGAAAACATCCTGTCATGTGATCACCCTGGGCCCTGCAATGTGGGGAAAAGAATTGCTGACCTGTTATTTTCCAACAATTTGCCAAAACCTCTGAACACATTTTAATGCACAGACCCATTAATATATAGGCTACAAATGGTATGATTCTTCAAATACACCGAAACAAACTGAAACTGAAGGCAGTGGTGTAACTGATGAGTTTTTAGTACTGGTATATGGTACTGGACATAATACTCTATACAGAATAAGGATGTATAGTAAGACATGTACTGTCATACAGAGATACAGGACATAATACTCTATACAGAATAAGGATATATAGTAAGACATGTACTGTCATATGGAGATACAGGACATAATACTCTACAGAGAATAAGGATGTATAGTAAGACATGTACTGTCATACAGAGATACAGGACATAATACTCTACACAGAATAAGGATGTACAGTAAGACATATACTGTCATATGGAGATACAGGACATAATACTCTATACAGAATAATGATGTATAGTAAGACATATACTGTCATATGGAGATACAGGACATAGTACTCTATACAGAATAAGGATGTATAATAAGACATGTACTGTCATATGGAGCTACAGGACATAATACTCTACACAGAATAAGGATGTATAGTAAGACATGTACTGTCATATGGAGATACAGGACATAATGCTCTATACAGAATAAGGATGTATAGTAAGACATGTACTGTCATATGGAGCTACAGGACATAATACTCTATAGAGAATAAGGATGTATAGTAAGACATGTACTGTCATATGGAGATACAGGACATAATACTCTATAGAGAATAAGGATGTATAATAAGACATATACTGTCATATGGAGCTACAGGAGCAGATGAAAAAGACTGATTTATTTGGCTCTTCAGGTCTCTTTTTATCTACCATAGACCACTGACAGTGCAGCACTGTGTCATATTCACACATAAAATATGAAAAAACATTAAATTATTACACAGGATTAGTACCATTAAATTATTACATGATCATAGCATTGCCTATTTGAAAATAATGACTAACTTACAAAAACAATGCATTACCAAACCATTATTACATAATTGGTGGCATGTTGCTACAACAATGGCCAAGTTATTACAATATTAGGAAATTGTTAAATTGCTGGGTTCTGCAAAAATATGGTTAACCCAATAACGTAATAACCTCCTGTTAATGTAATAGTTTATTACATCATTGGTACAGAGATTATTACATAATTGGTTAGGACGTTTTATTACATTATTGGAAAGTTATTACATTATCAGGTTTTATTACATTTTTGATGGAGTTAAGTGGAGATTTTTATTACATTATTGGGAGTTATTTCATTATGGAGAAATTATTACATTATTGGGAGTTATAACATTCTGCAGAAATTGTAACATTATTGGGTTCTACAAAGCAGCCTCATAGATCACATTCCATTACACTCAGCTTCTAATCCAGTGTGGATTGCACTGGCCAGATTCACTGGCTCCATGTTGCATATACCACTTCAGACAAAGTATAGGAAATTTGCATTATTCAGGTCCTGACTGCATCATCACCAAACATTGTGTCTGATACACTGCATTTTAAAGACCAAGCATTTTTGAGACGCTTGCTGTTTCTAAAGCCTCAAATTGTCAGGCGAGCTTTCGAGTGAGGCCTGAGTTGTATCAGTTTGGGGGGAGCTCCTCTGTGATGATGTTGTAAAGGAAAAGATTGTTGCCATGCTACAGATCTACAGATGCAGATGAGGCGACTGTTGCCGGGTCAGTGGAGGAATTAAATGTTGTTCAAATCTAAAGTAGAGATTCCCTCCAGTTGAGCAGATTATCTGGGAAGTCATGCGTGTATACACCATCTGGTATATGCAAGGAGGGCATCTATCATAGCAGTCACAGAGATGTGGCCTTGTTTAGCTTTGTTGTTAAATATCTGCTGTTGATTAGCAATTATTCATGATGATTCCATAATCCCTCTGTATGCACAAAAAGAAACATTATGTTCAATTCCAAAAGACAGATTTGGACACTGACGTACAGCAGTCACTCCATACAGAATTTTAATGTTAGCGAGTTGCTCTCTTGTCCAGTAGCAGTGTTGGTACTCAAAATCCCACCTGGTTTAAAAAGATGAATTGATTTTAATTAGAACGTCTATTCCTGCTTTAGCAGAGCCTCTAATTAGGTTTTGAACCCATCGCAGTGGTAATGCTAACGACATTCTGCTCTGAGTGTACTCAAATCAAGATTGTACACAAATGGGTGAGTCCTAATGGATTGACCTTTTTGTGACCTTTATAATTGCGTGATTGCTAATGAATGTCTGACCAGTTGGAGTTTCATCATTCCAAAGGAGTTTTGGAGCACGATTTGGAAGAGCTACGCATGGCTGTGGAAAGAAATTTATGTCTTTATAAATTTTGTATCATAAATAATATCAGGGTATGGTAATCTAGCATGTCACATTTTCTAATTTGTTTGGTTCCATGATATTACTCTGTGGACCTTTTCCCCATTCATCTTTCTCAGTGTCAGTGCTGAACACTATCAGACCTTTACTGTCCCTGTTGTGTAAAGACATTTGACAGAAGGTTGTGAGGTGGTCAGTACATACTGCAGTCCCTTAAGACACCGATAGTTTAGCGTGTCATGATACACACGTATGTTTTTCCTCCTCTTAGTTTAACAGTGTGAGGGTATCCCCAGCTCTCCTTTGGTTAACATAAGCCAATATCTGCTCACAGCTGATGTGAACATTTAGAGATCTGTTTAAAGCATATTGTATTATTTAGACTCATCCTGGTTCAGTCAGCTTGTCTGTTATCACTCTAACAATTTTTACTGATAATCTGAGAAAAAGCCAACAGCAGAGGGTATTACAGAGGATATTAATGCCTTAGATGAAATAATCAAAATGCCATACATACAAATAGTTCATTATCAGTCTCCCCTCCCACCTCTTTAGTTTTTTTGCTGACTTGGTAATAATGGCGTGCGATTTATTGCTCTGCGAGTTGAGAGATGATGAGCACTATTGATATTGCAGCTCCAGTGTGGCCGATGGGCCTGAAGGGTACCGGGAATGAGTTTTCTCTGCAGCCTACGGAGAGCAGAGGCGAGCTTCTCTTTTTTTTCTCTTTTTTTTCTCTTTTATTTCTCTTCTCTCCTCCTCTATCATTTATTCATGGGGCAGTTGAACCGGTTGCCTCTTGCATATCCTGTGTGAGCGGTTCTGGTACTGCCATTTATGGCCCACTCTCCGTGTTTGGGATTAAAGGTTTTACACTCCAGGTTATGTTATTAAGGAATTAGTTGGTGTTTTTATTGTTCTCCATTTGATTAGAATCTCCTAGTTCATACATGGGGGTCAAGCCCACCCACAACCACTCAGCTGTTTATGCAGTCACAGACTAGTGCTGCGTTTTGGCATAACCTGTGCCAAATGGCCGTTTTCTAACCAGCTAAAAAAGTCTTTTGAAGTATGTCATATAAAGTATGATCAAGTTAAGTGCAGAGAGAGTATGAACGCAGAATGATCAAGAAACTCCAATATGCTAATTGAAACTGACCTCAGTGCCTTTCCTGTCGCACCAATCAATGCTCCACTGGGGCTCAACATGCTAATATAAACAAATCAATATCCATCTCATTTATTCAGGTGATTAGACTGAGAAAGGGTTTTATATCCGTCACCGCTGCCAGAAACAGCCTCCTGCATCTTTTACAATGAGTCTGTAATAAAATTTGAACCCAGTCCAAGTAAGCTCTTTTCAGCTCTTTGTTTTTCTCCTTTTTTCATTTCCCTGTTGTTGATGTACGTGAAGCCAGGTGTGGTGATGGATCTGCTACATAAACATATTCATTATTTCAATTGATCTGTGAGCTTAAGGCCTCTCAGAGGAGCAGCTGTGTGTGTGTTAGTGTAGGGGCTGTGTGTGTGTTAGTGTAGGGTCTGTATGTGTGTTAGTGTAGGGGCTGTGAGTGTGTTAGTGTAGGGGCTGTATGTGTGTTAGTGTAGGGTCTGTGTGTGTGTTAGTGTAGGGTCTGTGTGTGTGTTAGTGTAGGGTCTGTGTGTGTGTTAGTGTAGGGGCTGTGAGTGTTAGTGTAGGCCTGTGTGTGTGTTAGTGTAGGGGTGTGAGTGTGTTAGTGTAGGGTCTGTATGTGTGTTAGTGTAGGGTCTGTGTGTGTGTGTTAGTGTAGGGTCTGTATGTGTGTTAGTGTAGGGGCTGTGAGTGTGTTAGTGTAGGGGCTGTGCGTGTGTTGGTGGAGTGGTGTGTGTGTGTTAGTGTAGGGGCTGTGTGTGTGTTAGTGTGGGGTCTGTGTGTGTGTTAGTGTGGGGTCTGTGTGTGTGTTAGTGTAGGGGCTGTATGTGTGTTAATGTAGGGGCTGTGTGCGTGTTAGTGTAGGGTCTGTGTGTGTGTTAGTGTAGGGTCTGTATGTGTGTTAGTGTGGGGTCTGTATGTGTGTTAGTGTAGGGGCTGTATGTGTGTTAGTGTAGATGTGTTTGTGTTAGTGTAGGGTCTATGTGTGTTAGTGTAGGGGCTGTATGTGTGTTAGTGTAGGTGTGTTTGTGTTAGTGTAGGGGCTGTGTGTGTGTTAGTGTAGGGGCTGTGTGTGTGTTAGTGTAGGGGCTGTATGTATGTTAGTGTAGGGGCTGTATGTGTGTTAGTGTAGGTGTGTTTGTGTTACGGTAAGGGCTGTGTGTGTGTTAGTGTGGGGTCTGTATGTGTGTTAGTGTAGGGGCTGTGAGTATGTTAGTGTAGGGGCTGTGAGTGTGTTAGTGTAGGGTCTGTGTGTGTTAGTGGAGTGGTGTGAGTGTGTTGGTGGAGTGGTGTGTGTGTGTTAGTGCAGGGCTGTGTGTGTGTTAGTGTAGGGGCTGTGTGTGTGTTAGTGTAGGGGCTGTATGTGTGTTAGTGTAGGGGCTGTATGTGTGTTAGTGTAGGTGTGTTTGTGTTAGTGTAGGGGCTGTGTGTGTGTTAGTGTAGGGGCTGTATGTGTGTTAGTGTAGGGGCTGTATGTATGTTAGTGTAGGGGCTGTATGTGTGTTAGTGTAGGTGTGTTTGTGTTACGGTAAGGGCTGTGTGTGTGTTAGTGTGGGGTCTGTATGTGTGTTAGTGTAGGGGCTGTGAGTATGTTAGTGTAGGGGCTGTGAGTGTGTTAGTGTAGGGTCTGTGTGTGTTAGTGGAGTGGTGTGAGTGTGTTGGTGGAGTGGTGTGTGTGTGTTAGTGCAGGGCTGTGTGTGTGTTAGTGTAGGGGCTGTATGTGTGTTAGTGTAGGGGCTGTATGTGTGTTAGTGTAGGTGTGTTTGTTTTAGTGTAGGGGCTGTGTGTGTGTTAGTGTAGGGGCTGTATGTGTGTTAGTGTAGGTGTGTTTGCGTTAGGGTAAGGGCTGTGTGTGTGTTAGTGTGGGGTCTGTATGTGTGTTAGTGTAGGGGCTGTGAGTATGTTAGTGTAGGGGCTGTGAGTGTGTTAGTGTAGGGTCTGTGTGTGTTAGTGGAGTGGTGTGAGTGTGTTGGTGGAGTGGTGTGTGTGTGTTAGTGTAGGGGCTGTATGTGTGTTAGTGTAGGGTCTGTGTGTGTGTTAGTGTAGGGTCTATATGTGTGTTAGTGTAGGGGCTGTGAGTGTGTTAGTGTGGGGTCTATATGTGTGTTAGTGTAGGAGCTGTGTGTGTGTTAGTGGAGTGGTGTGAGTGTGTTAGTGTAGGGGTCTGTATGTGTGTTAATGTAGGGGCTGTGTGTGTGTTAGTGTAGGGGCTGTGAATGTGTTAGTGTAGGGGCTGTGAGTGTGTTAGTGTAGGGGTCTGTGTGTGTTAGTGTAGGGGCTGTGTGTGTGTTAGTGGAGTGGTGTGAGTGTGTTAGTGTAGGGGTCTGTATGTGTGTTAATGTAGGGGCTGTATGTGTGTTAGTGTAGGGGCTGTGAGTGTGTTGGTGGAGTGGTGTGTGTGTGTTAGTGTAGGGCTGTGTGTGTGTTAGTGTAGGGGTGTGTGTGTTAGTGTAGGGGCTGTGTGTGTGTTAGTGTAGGGGTGTGTGTGTGTTAGTGTAGGGTCTGTATGTGTGTTAGTGTAGGGGCTGTATGTGTGTTAGTGTAGGGTCTGTGTGTGTGTTAGTGTAGGGATGTGTGCGTGTTAGTGTAGGGTCTGTATGTGTGTTAATGTAGGGGCTGTGTGTGTGTTAGTGTAGGGGCTGTGAATGTGTTAGTGTAGGGGCTGTGAATGTGTTAGTGTAGGGGCTGTGAGCGTGTTGGTGGAATGGTGTGTGTGTGTTAGTGTAGGGCTGTGTGTGTGTTAGTGTAGGGTCTGTATGTGTGTTAATGTAGGGCTGTGTGTGTGTTAGTGTAGGGGCTGTATGTGTGTTAGTGTAGGGGTCTGTGTGTGTTAGTGTAGGGGCTGTGTGTGTGTTAGTGTAGGGGCTGTGAGTGTGTTGGTGGAGTGGTGTGTGTGTGTTAGTGCAGGGCTGTGTGTGTGTTAGTGTAGGGGCTGTATGTGTGTTAGTGTAGGGCTGTGTGTGTGTTAGTGTAGGGGCTGTATGTGTGTTAGGGTAGGGTCTGTGTGTGTGTTAGTGTAGGGGCTGTGTGTGTGTGTTAGTGTAGGGTCTGTATGTGTGTTAGTGTAGGGGCTGTATGTGTGTTAGTGTAGGAGCTGTATGTGTGTTAGTGGAGGGGTGTGAGTGATTTGATGGAAACAGTCCAGGAAGGCCACACTGAGTGCCTGACTTTCTCCTGCATTCACAGTGTCTCTGACAAAAAATCATAGACTATACAAAATCATAGACTTTAGCTTAGAGATGAATAAATTAAAGGTTTTTTTGTAGGAGTAGTCTGTTCACTTCAGCCAATATGTCAGTGTGCACGGGATGGTTCCAGGACAGTTCACTGAAACATGACAGAGGGGAATTTGCTTTGGAATCCTTTTATCCTTTAATTCCATTAGCAGCAGGGCTGGAGGGGATCCTGAGACAGGCAAGCCATTCTGACTGGGCAGAGTCAGCACATTCAAACAGAGAAATATTCCACTGCTTATTACCCCACCACTTATTAGTGTTAAGGCACACAAAGCACCATATCTGTCCTGTGTGAACCCTGAATGACGCTCAAGCCAACGCTGGCTCTGCATTAAGCAGGAGACTTATCAAACCTTTTAAAATATTACTGTGGATGCATTTGAGCTCATTTGCCATTGATGCAGGCTGCTGCTGGCAGCGGCAGGAGGAGGCCTGGAAGTGTGGAGTCATCAGATTGCTCTGGCTTTGGTGAAAGGAGGTCTCTGTCCTTCACCTGTCTTTGACCCTGATCACTGCTGTGGTGCCACTAATGACTGGAGCCTGGGGTTACCGTTCCACCTGCACCAGGACTTACAGGACACACTCTAACGTAAGGGACAGGAGAACATGACCAGGTTAGGAATCCTGACCATGCCTCATCAGAGAGTTAAGCTACGCCCCTGTCTAATGCATTCATTATGGAAGTCTCTTTGGACAAGGGCATTTACCAAATGTATAAATGTGAATCTAATGGTCTAGAACGATAGAGCGTTTAGCAGGTGTTTCAATGATGTGTCAAAACATTTTAATCACCACAGTTCAGTCCAGTTGTTTAAAACTACACAGGCCTGAAAAAAGACAAGTTCTCTAAACAAATGTCGTAAGGCGGCTGATGTGCTTCTCCTCTATACATCACTAAATAACTCACTGCTTGGAGTAAACGGTTACATGAGTATTGAAAGTGGGAAAGGAAAACAGAGAGGTGTGGGTTGGTCTGGGGGGGGGGGGGCAGATAATGTACTGTCCTGCTGGGCTAATGGGGAGAAGAGACATTACAGAGGCCTCCGCATAAGTTCAGGGTGTCCAGTCAAACTCCTCTCCTGCAGAATGTTTGCAGTCTTGACTGATGTACAGCAGTGAGCCTAACATCCCACTGAGGTCTCCAACTAGAGCAGATCCCAGAGCAGACGCAGAGCAGACCCCAGAGCAGACCCCAGAGCAGACCCCAGAGCAGACACAGAGCAGACCCCAGAGCAGACGCAGAGCAGACCCCAGAGCAGACGCCGAGCAGACCCCAGAGCAGACGCAGAGCAGACACCAGAGCAGACACAGAGCAGACACCAGAGCAAATGCAGAGCAGATCCCAGACCAGACAGAGCAGACCCCAGAGCAGACGCAGAGCAGACCCCAGAGCAGACACAGAGCAGCCGCAGAGCAGCCGCAGAGCAGACACCAGAGCAGACACCAGAGCAGACACCAGAGTAGACACCAGAGCAAATGCAGAGCAGACCCCAGAGCAGACAGAGCAGACCCCAGAGCAAATGCAGAGCAGACCCCAGAGCAGACAGAGCAGACCCCAGAGCAGACAGAGCAGACCCCAGAGCAGACACAGAGCTGACCCCATAGCAGATGCAGAGCAGAACCCAGAGCAGACACCAGAACAGACGCCAGAGCAGACACCAGAGCAGACACCAGAGTAGATGTACAGCAGACCCCAGAGCAGATACCAGAGCAGATACCAGAGCAGATACCAGAGCAGACAGGATGACAGACACCCTGGAGTGGATTCAACCACACAAATTGATAGGAAAACATTTTCTCTCCCCTCTCCCTGTTTCTTATTCAAAATTATTGTATGATCAAACCAGCCCCCCTGGCATTGCAAGCATATGACTGTATTCATCCATCACGATCAAAATACTTTTTAAATCCATGTAAGAGTCAGTGTAACGGTCAGCTCCCTGCAGGGCTGGCTGTTTTGAATGTGTCTGAATGCTGAGTGAATGCTGATTTTTGGTAGAAGTGCTTTCCTTTCTTGTGTCATTCCCAAAGGAAATAAATTAAACACCATTGTCATGTTTTAGCATAGGATTGTATTGAATTGATTCGCTGAATGTAGCAACATAATCTGGCTGTGATTTGAAGGTATCAGTGTTCAAAGGCTGCAGAAATGGAGTTGTGAAATCGTGACAGAAATGTCTTCATCAAATTCATTACATCCCTTTTGACATGGTGGGATTTCTTAATTCAATGGCACCTTTCTCGGATTCTTTTGCGTGTAACTGAAGCAAGGAAACTATCTGATGATTCTCCCTCCGTAGACACACGGGACGTGGCCACAACGTGGTGACAATATATCAATATTAAATCAACCAAATTAAGCAGAATCCTTAGAGAAAGTGGATCGTTTTTCATCATTAAACGAACAAAGAGGCTGCATTCAGAAGACTAAATGAGAATAAATGAGAGGGCCTGAAGTCAAATGCCTGTCAGACTCCTGCTCCTGAAACAAGGCACCTCTAATAGACGCCCTAAATCAGCTGAGCCTAATAAGTGGGACAGAATGGAGCCTTGTGCTCCCCCCACTTGTCCTAATGCCCCCCCCCCCCCCCGACCCCCCAGAGTCCCTGAGTCCTCTGCCCAGAGAACAACTCTCTCCTTCACCAGACAAACATCTGAACTTACATTACTGTGAAGGTGACATTTCTTTTCTTTTCTTTTCTTTTCTTTTCTTTTCTTTTCTTTTCTTTTCTTTTCTTCTGGCACTGGAGAGATTTCCATATCGTCTTCACGCATCTTAAGATGCTCTTGTGATAAAGGCCGGTTCAGTGTGTTGCTCTGCGGCACTTAATGGGTAAGACTGATGGCCATTACATCTGCATTTCACTGCCGCTGCGGCTGGCACTGCTCTCCCCCCAGCCTGGCTTTCTCAAACGTTCATCTTTTCAGAATGAGAAATGAATACTGTTTGTCTGGTCAGTACTTCCAGACCTGTCTCCCATAGACGCTCTGAATGTCTGAAGATCTAATTACGAGGCTACAACCTTTGCTCTCTGATCTTGACATTGCTAATGCCTGTTTTATGGAGCTGTGAGTATCACGGTTTTCATCCCAGGTGAGGGAATGTGTTTTCTTGGCGATGGCCTTCTGAGTACAGAGTCATGTAGCCAGGGGTGGTAAAGGTATTTAGATATCATGTTTGATTTAAAATAAAGATACAACATCAGATGAATAAGTTTAGTAAAATTGTAAGTCACCCATTAAAAAAAAATGACTTGAGTCAAAATCTTTGTGTCAGCCTCTCAATGTACTAAAGTTATCAGATGTACAAGGTTAAAAAACACAACGCTATTACTAAAATGTGACCATCTCGAGATCTGATAGTGAATTCTCGAAGGCACTTATTTCCCCAACCCACAGTAAATAAAAACAGGCCCCTGTATAAATCACTGTGTCGCTGTCACAGCCATGCCTCCAGTCTGCTCCTTGTGTTTCTAGTATTTCTATCTCCCCTGTGTCTCCTGGGCTCCCCCTGTCTGTCTCCCTCCCTCTGTGTTTGTGTGTCTGTGCTGTTTGTGTGTCTGTGTTTGTGTCTGTGCTGTTTGTGTGTCTGTGTTTGTGTCTGCGTTTGTGTGTCTGTGCTGTTTGTGTGTCTGTGTTTGTGTGTCTGTGTTTGTGTCTGTGCTGTTTGTGTGTCTGTGTTTGTGTGTCTGTATTTGTGTGTCTGTGTTTGTGTCTGTGTTTGTGTGTCTGTATTTGTGTGTCTGTGTTTGTGTCTGTGTATGTGTGTCTGTGTTTGTGTCTGCGTTTGTGTGTCTGTGTTTGTGTCTGCGTTTGTGTGTCTGTGTTTGTGTCTGTGTTTGTGTGTCTGTGTTTGTGTGTCTGTATTTGTGTGTCTGTGTTTGTGTCTGTGCTGTTTGTGTGTCTGTGTTTGTGTGTCTGTATTTGTGTGTCTGTGTTTGTGTGTCTGTGTATGTGTGTCTGTGTTTGTGTCTGCGTTTGTGTGTCTGTGCTGTTTGTGTGTCTGTGTTTGTGTGTCTGTATTTGTGTGTCTGTGTTTGTGTCTGTGCTGTTTGTGTGTCTGTTTTTGTGTCTGCGTTTGTGTGTCTGTGCTGTTTGTGTGTCTGTGCTATTTGTGTGTCTGTGTTTGTGTGTCTGTATTTGTGTCTGCGTTTGTGTGTCTGTGTTTGTGTCTGTGCTGTTTGTGTGTCTGTATTTGTGTGTCTGCGTTTGTGTGTCTGTGTATGTGTGTCTGTGTTTGTGTGTCTGTGTTTGTGTCTGTGCTGTTTGTGTGTCTGTGTTTGTGTGTCTGTGTTTGTGTCTGTGCTGTTTGTGTGTCTGTGTTTGTGTCTGCGTTTGTGTGTCTGTGTTTGTGTGTCTGCGTTTGTGTGTCTGTGTTTGTGTGTCTGTGTTTGTGTGTCTGTGTTTGTGTCTGTGCTGTTTGTGTGTCTGTGTTTGTGTCTGCGTTTGTGTGTCTGTATTTGTGTGTCTGTGTTTGTGTGTCTGCGTTTGTGTGTCTGTGTTTGTGTGTCTGTGTTTGTGTGTCTGTGTTTGTGTGTCTGTGCTGTGGGGGTGTCGCTCCCCTCACTCTCCCGGCCCCCTGGTTGCTGATCAGCCTGCACACCTGCAAACCATCAACCCTGCAGTACACCACCACTGCCTCCTCATCCACTCACCGCCACATCGTTGTTTCAGCTAGTGTGGTAGACCATGTTCACAGGTCAGGTGAAATTGTACATTCTAAGCTGACTCTTGTGTTGTTGTGGATTGTTGTACTGATCCTTGTCTCCCTGCGTCCCAGGATCACTCTCATACCTGCCTGTTTTTTTTTTCATCTCCCAGCCTGCCGATCATCCATTCAGCCACGCTCACAACCCTGTCTTCACCCCTGCTTCACCCTGCTCCACCCTGCTCCACCCTGCTTCGCCCTGCTCCACCCTGTCTTCACCCCTGCTCCACCCTGTCTTCACCCCTGCTCCACCCTGCTTCGCCCTGCTCCACCCTGTCTTCACCCCTGCTCCACCCTGCTTCGCCCTGTTCCACCCTGCTTCACCCTGCTCCACCCTGCTCCACCAGCCACCAGCTTCCCTCTGCTCTCTGCCTTCAACTGCCGGAATCCACGCCTCAGGAACTCAGGAGGTTCAGGAACTTTTTCACAGGTAAACAGTTCCAGAGCTATCTAGAACAGGAACTAATTCTCCAGCTGATGCAGTCATAATGGTGACGGCGAGTACACACCAGGGCAAATACTAAAGCTTGGCCTATGATCTAGGCACACCGGCACAAAAGATCCTGAACCTGTTTACGCACATCTACACACGTTCAACCTGCCACCACAGTATAAAACAAAAATAAATTAAAAAACAACGGCTTATGACTGAGTATGTCAAAGGGAATAAATAATGACAGTTGTCAATGAAATCGTATTGCAGTAAAAAGTATATAATCTCTTCATAGATGGAGCTGTGTAAAAAGGGAAAGTTTCTCATATTGTTGAGGCTTTACTCAGAGTATAAGTCTGCCCATAAGTACAGTAACAAAATACCCTAACTCTAATACTAACCACCTTGACACATCACCAATACAGGACACCACAACCAGCTACACCAAAAACACATCACCAGCATAGAACACAACAACCAGCTACACCAAAGACACATCACCAGCATAGAACATAACAACCAGCTACACCAAAGACACCAAAGACACTTCACCAGCACAGGACACCACAACCACCTACACCAAAGACACTTCACCAGCATAGAACATAACAACCAGCTACACCAAAGACACCAAAGACACAACACCAGCACAGGACACCACAACCAGCTACATCAAAGACACCAAAGACACAACACCAGCACAGGACACCACAACCAGCTACACCAAAAACACATCACCAGCACAGGACACCACAACCACCTACACCAAAGACCCATCACCAGCATAGAACACAACAACCAGCTACACCAATGACACCAAAAACACATCACAAGCATAGAACCCAACAACCAGCTACACCAAAAACACATCACCAGCATACAACACCACAACCAGCTACACCAAAGACACATCACCAGCATACAACACCACAACCAGCTACACCAAAGACACATCACCAGCACAGGACACCACAACCAGCTACATCAAAGACACCAAAGACACTTCACCAGCATAGAACACCACAACCAGCTACACCAAAGACACAACACCAGCACAGGACACCACAACCAGCTACACCAAAGACACTTCACCAGCACAGGACACCACAACCAGCTACACCAAAGACACATCACCAGCATAGAACATAACAACCAGCTACACCAAAGACACCAAAGACACTTCACCAGCACAGGACACCACAACCAGCTACACCAAAGACACATCACCGGCATAGAACCCAACAACCAGCTACACCAAAGACACCAAAGACACTTCACCAGCATAGAACACCACAACCACCTACACCAAAGACACATCACCGGCATAGAACCCAACAACCAGCTACACCAATGACACCAAAGACACTTCACCAGCATAGAACACAACAACCAGCTACACCAAAGACACATCACCAGCATACAACACCACAACCAGCTACACCAATGACACCAAAGACACTTCACCAGCATAGAACACAACAACCAGCTACACCAAAGACACATCACCAGCATACAACACCACAACCAGCTACACCAAAGACACATCACCAGCATACAACACCACAACCAGCTACACCAAAGACACATCACCAGCACAGGACACCACAACCAGCTACATCAAAGACACCAAAGACACTTCACCAGCATAGAACACCACAACCAGCTACACCAAAGACACAACACCAGCACAGGACACCACAACCAGCTACACCAAAGACACAACACCAGCACAGGACACCACAACCAGCTACACCAAAGACACTTCACCAGCATAGAACACCACAACCACCTACACCAAAGACACATCACCGGCATAGAACCCAACAACCAGCTACACCAAAGACACATCACCAGCATACAACACCACAACCAGCTACACCAAAGACACATCACCAGCATACAACACCACAACCAGCTACACCAAAGACACCAAAGACACTTCACCAGCATAGAACACAACAACCAGCTACACCAAAGACACATCACCAGCATACAACACCACAACCAGCTACACCAAAGACACATCACCAGCATACAACACCACAACCAGCTACACCAAAAACACATCACCAGCACAGGACACCACAACCAGCTACATCAAAGACACCAAAGACACTTCACCAGCATAGAACACCACAACCAGCTACACCAAAGACACATCACCAGCACAGGACACCACAACCAGCTACACCAAAGACACATCACCAGCATAGAACCCAACAACCAGCTACACCAAAGACACCAAAGACACTTCACCAGCATAGAACACCACAACCACCTACACCAAAGACACATCACCGGCATAGAACCCAACAACCAGCTACACCAATGACACCAAAGACACTTCACCAGCATAGAACACAACAACCAGCTACACCAAAGACACATCACCAGCATACAACACCACAACCAGCTACACCAAAGACACATCACCAGCATACAACACCACAACCAGCTACACCAAAGACACATCACCAGCACAGGACACCACAACCAGCTACATCAAAGACACCAAAGACACTTCACCAGCATAGAACACCACAACCAGCTACACCAAAGACACAACACCAGCACAGGACACCACAACCAGCTACACCAAAGACACTTCACCAGCACAGGACACCACAACCAGCTACACCAAAGACACATCACCAGCATAGAACACCACAACCACCTACACCAAAGACACATCACCGGCATAGAACCCAACAACCAGCTACACCAATGACACCAAAGACACTTCACCAGCATAGAACACAACAACCAGCTACACCAAAGACACATCACCAGCATACAACACCACAACCAGCTACACCAAAGACACATCACCAGCATACAACACCACAACCAGCTACACCAAAGACACATCACCAGCACAGGACACCACAACCAGCTACATCAAAGACACCAAAGACACTTCACCAGCATAGAACACAACAACCAGCTACACCAAAGACACCAAAGACACTTCACCAGCACAGGACACCACAACCAGCTACACCAAAGACACATCACCAGCATAGAACCCAACAACCACCTACACCAAAGACACATCACCAGCATAGAACATAACAACCAGCTACACCAAAGACACCAAAGACACTTCACCAGCACAAAACACAAACACATTTGAAACACATTTGAAAGACAAAAAAGAGCCATAATGGAACATAGAGAGAACTGGTTAGAGCTGACTGGGAATGCCATAATGGAACACGTGCGAAACTGTCAAACTGCACATTTGATTGGTGACAGAAATCCAAGAGGACAGCTCCTCTTACATCATTACTAAATTACTTTTAGCACTTGAGGTCAAGAGGGGCTCAAGCAGAGAGTGATGAACCGTTAACGGAGAGCTTCCCTCATAGCTCTCACTGTTGTGCATGCAAAACAGGCATGTAAAAACTCCAGTAAAGGCATTACAGTGTGGAGTGTTGCGTAATTGAGCAGAGCGTGACGGCTTTGGCTGCAGGAACATTTGCTGCAGTCAGAGATAACTTACATTTACATTTACACTTACATTTACATTTAACTTCAGCCGAAGCTTTTTTGTTTTACAGCATGTCTGCACACATACAGAACCATTTCTATTCATCCTGCTTCTTCCTCCAGAGGCATCCTGACATTTTCTATTGCAGGTGTGTGTGTGTGTGTGTGTGTGTGTGTGTGTGTGTGTGTGTGCCTGCGTGTGTTTGAAATGATTTTTTTTCTGGTAAATATAAAGATTAATATGTGTGTGCGCAAGAATGTATTATATTTATTCAAACGAATGTTAGCTCAATAATTGCAGTTTACACACATCATTCTTGGCAAATAAACACATTTGAAAGACAAAAAAGAGTCACGTTCGGTCAGCAAAATATATAAATCACACCAGTGAAATATTGCTACCCATGGCAAATTAGGATTTGTAGTGAATTTTTATTTGACCAATAGGTTTCATCTGATTCGAAATGACATAAATAAGTGACAAAAGACAGAAAAAGATTGTGTCAGAGATGTTAATGATCAGTTTTAACTATTTCTATGCTTTTGTTGTTTTTTTTAAAAAATATTTGATCTAAAAATGACATGTCCAAAATTATTCACACCCCTTGAAATTGTCGCAGATTTTTGAGAAAGTGCAAGTTCCCTTACCATTCCAAATGACCATTTCTACCATGTTCTAGAGCATTCTAATCAACTATAAATTGAGAACAGTTCATACAGTAGTTCTCTAGTCAGTTATTAGCCAATGGCAAGACAGAAAAGAAGAAAGCTTTTGGTCATCAATTCTGTGGTCAGATGACCAAAAGCTTTCTTCTTTGTCTAGGGGAGCTCGGCAAGCCTTTGTGTGCCTGTTTTGGAGAAGTGGAGTCCTCCTTGGTCGGCATCCATGGAGACCAGCCTTGTGCAGTGTCCGCAGGAGTGTCTGCCCTGAGATGTTAGTACCAGAATTGCTCAGATTCATCAGGATGGCCTTGGTGGTGATGCATGGATTCTTCTTGGCCTCTCGCACTACCATACATTCCAGTGCAGGGGTGTCACAGCCTGCACCTCCATTTTGGACTCTCGTTTTGTTCTGTCTTTGTGCTCCTGTTCTGTCTGTCTCCGTCCCTCACCTGTTCCTGTTTGTCCCAATTATTAACCTCGCTAATTTGTGCCAATCATGTTTTGCCCTGTTTAGTTCTCCCTCTGTATTTAAGCCCTTGTGTTTGCCTTGTCCTTTGTCTATCGTTGTTTGTGTTTTGAACACACTGTTTCGCTGCACCTCTTTGTTATCAGTTTGGTTCCTGTTTGCACCTGTATTTTAATCTTCATTTTGTAAGTAAAGTCCTTCTTTTGTCACCTTCGTCATCGTGTCTTGCACTTGGGTCCTGCACCACTCCAGCCGTGACAAGGGGTGACTTTTGGCTTCCTACCCCCGCCCTTTGAGATTTCACAGTGTGGAACTCCTTGTACTTTTAGATTATGCTTTGCACTGTGGCCACTGGCACTTGAAAACACTTGGATGTGGCTTTATAACCTTTCCATGTCTTGTGAGCAGCCACAATATGCAAACGGAGGTCCTCACTAAGCTCTCTGGTTTTGGCCATGACTTGCCATTGACTAGTGACTGACTAGAGAACTACTGCATGAACTGTTCTCAATTTATAGTTGATTAGAATGCTCTAGAACATGGTAGAAATGGTCATTTGGAATGGTAAGGGAACTTGCACTTTCTCAAAAATCTGCGACAATTCCAAGGGGTGTGAATAATTTTGGACATGTCATTTTTAGATAAAATGTAAAAAAAAAAAAAAACACAGAAATAGTTAAAACTGATCATTAACATCTCTGACACAATCTCTTACTGTCTTTTGTCACTTATATATGTCATTTCGAGTCAGATGAAACCTATTGGTCAAATAAAAATTCACTTTGAATTCAAATTTGGCATGGGTATCAATAATTTTGGGCTTAACTGTATCATACAAGTGAAATATATAAATCACACCAGCGAAAAATTTGATTGACTCAAGTGAAATATATGACTCATGCCAATGAAATATATGACTCACGCCAATGAAATATATAAATCACGCCAATGAAATATATAAATCACGCCAATAAAATATATAAATCACACCAGTGAATGTAACAGAGGAAACATCTTACTGAATCTTAAAAAACCCCTCCAAGTCGAAAAGCACACACACACACACACGCACATGCATGCACGCATGCATGCACACACACATGCGCGCATGCACACACACACACACACACACACATACACTAGCACACACACGCAAATACACACATACACACACATACACAGGGGAGAGCAGACATCAAAACAATTGCTATGCAGCTCTTGACAGGGTCAGGTGAGGGCTGCTGCTGCTATGTGAAGATGTTTTAATTATGTCTCTGTGGATTTGTGTACTGTTTGAAGGCCAGGGTGGGACACAGAATGAGTCTGAGCTCGGAAAGCAATAAATGCTTTTATTAATCTCATGTGGTGGAGGGTCAGTCCTCACAATAAGCCCACAGACAGGGTACAATAAATGTAAGAATGAAAGAAATGCACAGCATAATCTGGGTATCTGAATTAGGCATCGATGGGTGTGTTTATCTGAGAGATCAAACAATTCTGGTCAATGAACAATAGTTTTAATATTGGGTTTAATTAGAATAATTAAATAATGCCTGGAGCATCATTTTATTTGAAGGTTCCCCCCACTGTTTATGTTGTGTCCTTTCTTTCTTCGTTTCCTCCTCTCTTTTCACGACCTCTTCGTAGCACTATAGTTCTAATCATCAGGCAGTGGTTCCTGTACTACGGTTCTAAACATCAGGCAGTGGTTCCTGTACTACAGTTCTAAACATCAGGCAGTGGTTCCTGTACTACAGTTCTAAACATCAGGCAGTGGTTCCAGCACTACAGTTCTAAACATCAGGCAGTGGTTCCTGTACTACAGTTCTAAACATCAGGCAGTGGTTCCAGCACTACAGTTCTAAACATCAGGCAGTGGTTCCTGTACTACAGTTCTAAACATCAGGCAGTGGTTCCAGCACTACAGTTCTAAACATCAGGCAGTGGTTCCTGTACTACAGTTCTAAACATCAGGCAGTGGTTCCAGCACTACAGTTCTAAACATCAGGCAGTGGTTCCTGTACTACAGTTCTAAACATCAGGCAGTGGTTCCTGTACTCAGATCTAATCATCAGGCAGTGGTTCCTGTACTACAGTTCTAAACATCAGGCAGTGGTTCCAGCACTACAGTTCTAAACATCAGGCAGTGGTTCCTGTACTACAGTTCTAAACATCAGGCAGTGGTTCCTGCATTTTGTGTGGTGTTGCACTTTTATAACACAATACTGTATGCTGAGGGTGGAGGTACAGGCAAACATCCGTGGAGCATATATTCTGCTGCTGACATTTAATTGGCACATTTTTAATTGCTTTAAAAGTTTGTGTTATGAAGCCATGGACTGCCAGAAAAAAGATGAGTATGAAAGACAGTCTATTATTCACTTTTGGTCTTCGTTATCTTTAAAAAATATATATTGCCAAAAAGTGACCTTTAAAACAATTCCTTTCTCTTTCATGTTTGACAGCTATTGCATCATACATAAAACTATTTAAATACATAACTGATGAAACGTGTAACATTTGCCGAGCCGGGGTTTACGGAGGTGGAACACTTTATTCTTGTATCTGTCGTCTGAAGGGAAATAATTCTAACAACTCAATGCCTCACACACTGAAAACCTGTTGGTTTATGTTACAGTTTCCATCTGATACCGACAATGAGGCTGTAATTTATAGAGGCTTATTCATAATGTAGAAGGGTTTATACAGTATGAATTCTTAAGGGATAAGCGTGTCCAACAGAGCATTTTTGTGTTGCAGCTGCTGAGAATGAGTGAAGGACTTTATTGTGAAGTGTGGTGTAGAAGGCGACCATACTGTGACGGTGTCCTCTGCTCCACAGCCCGGCTCTCTGATGCTGAGGCGGTCTTGGTCTGGACGCCTGTGTTTGGGATAAGAGTTGTGACTCTGTTGACTTTCAGATCCTGCTGATGCGTTAGAGTTATGGGTCTATATTCATGAGCCCTGCTGACAAATGCCTGGTAATCAGGGAGAAAGACTCAAACATTCATCATTTTCGAAATATTGAATTTTGGACTTTTTTTTTCATTTCTTGTCTTGTTTAGCTGATACTGCAGGACCCACGGAAAGAGATATTGATTCATACTTCATATGTTATACTTTCAGTATTAGACACATATTGAGCTGAATAAGCCAATGCGACTCGTGGAATTAGGTTCAATGTTATAGCTATTGCTCTTTTGCCAGCTTCATTTGAATTCACCTGAAAGACTTATTCACTCACGGGCTATATTTCTTACCACTAAAGTTGAGTGAATCAGAGGGAAAATCACAGGCAGAGGGATGGTGGTGGAGTGTGGTCTCTGCTGCATGCTGTGCTTGGCTTTGTCTTAGAAATACTGTTTCCATCGCTGTCTGCTAAATGCGCTGAAATACAATGCTTCTCAGCGGAGGCCACAACATTGCTTCCAGCGTGTGTGTTAACCGATACTCTCCGCGATACGGATATTACACACCAAACAACAAGGACTTAACATTGCCAGCACAGGGCTAGGGAGAAAACTGTAAAATAGCCTCTTACACTCTATCTGCTCTTCAGCAAAAGCAGGAGAAGTTCTCACAGAGCCAGCTAGTCTGATCCTAGACCGGGCCGATCCCAGACCGGGCCGATCCGAGACCGGGCTGATCTGAGATCAGGCGGATCTGAGGCAGAGGGAGCTCTCAGAGATGTAGCCAGGCTGACTTGAAGTGCAGGGGCCATGAGCTCTGCAGCAGATGAAGTTCAGATTCCTACAGTGAGGGGTTCTTCCTGCTAAGTGTTGCTTTGGTGCAGTCTAAGAGATGAACAGATGGGAGGGCTTATTTTTAGAAGCCATTATCACAGTCCATCAGACACCCGTTTATATGACATGTAACATGATAACACAAACAATGCCACCTCTTCCACCGGCTTCCTGCTTTTACTCTGTGCTCCTCTGCGCCTCTGCATCCTGATCTGACGGCTGATGTTTGCAGCGTCTGTGGTAAACAGTGGCGGCCGGTGGTGTTGTCGGCATTGTTGCCGTGTGTGCGCGGAACTCTCTCCGGGGAGCCGAAATGCCTCTGTGACATTTACTGAAGGATCACACTCAGGGTGAGCTCGCTCTGCTTTTGTCAAATGAGGTTAAAACCAGTGACATTTTACTGGGCGAGCTGATGGCAGCTGCTGCCGTGGCCTGTCTTAGGCTGGGTTAAAAGCATCCTGACATTTTCCCCGACATGTCAAGGACTGGCCCACTGCCCCTCACCTCATGTCCATTTCAAACGCATGCGCCTGAATGCCTGCCCAACAAGTCAGCACAAAAAATGCTTCCAGATGCCCAACTGACTGTAGATATTATAGTGAGGGTCAATGCATAGCATATTGGTCAAATAAAGCTGCTCTGTCCTCCAGAGGAAAACCTTCGGCAAGATGGAGTGAATGCTCTCTGCCTCTATGCTTTCCACCTTAAATGATTCAGATGAGAGGACACAGCTGTCATATGCTGTAAGTATGAAAACGCTGAGAATTGAAAAAGTTAATAGGAGATGTTGCTGGCCATGGGAGATTTGCCTTACCTTAGCGACTTTATAGAGTTACACTGATCCAAAGACTCATGTAAGACACGTGCGTTTTTTCTGTTTTATGGAAAACATAATGAGTGAGTCTATTTGCAAATTCTGTTGCTGATAAATCTGGGCTAAAGCTTTTAGCAATTCCAAACTCAGTCATCATACTCAAACTCAGTCATCATACTCATACTCAGTCATCATACTCATACTCAGTCATCATACTCAACTCAGTCATCACACTCAACTCAGTCATCACACTCAACTCAGTCATCATACTCATATTCAGTCATCATACTCAACTCAGTCATCATACTCAACTCAGTCATCATACTCAACTCAGTCATCATACTCATACTCAGTCATCATACTCATACTCAGTCATCATACTCAACTCAGTCATCATACTCAACTCAGTCATCATTACTCAACTCAGTCATCATACTCGTACTCAGTCATCATACTCAACTCAGTCATCATACTCAAACTCAGTCATCATACTCATACTCAGTCATCATACTCATACTCAGTCATCATACTCAACTCAGTCATCACACTCAACTCAGTCATCACACTCAACTCAGTCATCACACTCAACTCAGTCATCATACTCATACTCAGTCATCATACTCATACTCAGTCATCATACTCAACTCAGTCATCATACTCAACTCAGTCATCATACTCATACTCAGTCATCATACTCATACTCAGTCATCATACTCATACTCAGTCATCATACTCAACTCAGTCATCATACTCATACTCAGTCATCATTACTCAACTCAGTCATCATACTCAACTCAGTCATCATTACTCAACTCAGTCATCATACTCATACTCAGTCATCATTACTCAACTCAGTCATCATACTCAACTCAGTCATCATACTCATACTCAGTCATCATACTCAACTCAGTCATCATACTCATACTCAGTCATCATACTCAACTCAGTCATCATACTCAACTCAGTCATCATTACTCAACTCAGTCATCATACTCAACTCAGTCATCATTACTCAACTCAGTCATCATACTCATACTCAGTCATCATTACTTAACTCAGTCATCATACTCATACTCAGTCATCATTACTCAACTCAGTCATCATACTCAACTCAGTCATCATACTCGTACTCAGTCATCATACTCATACTCAGTCATCATACTCATACTCAGTCATCATACTCAACTCAGTCATCATACTCAACTCAGTCATCATACTCAACTCAGTCATCATACTCATACTCAGTCATCATACTCAACTCAGTCATCATACTCAACTCAGTCATCATACTCATACTCAGTCATCATACTCAACTCAGTCATCATACTCATACTCAGTCATCATACTCAGTCATCATACTCAACTCAGTCATCATACTCAACTCAGTCATCATACTCATACTCAGTCATCATACTCATACTCAGTCATCACACTCAACTCAGTCATCATACTCAACTCAGTCATCATACTCAACTCAGTCATCATACTCAGTCATCATACACATACTCAGTCATCACACTCAACTCAGTCATCATACTCAACTCAGTCATCATACTCAACTCAACTCAGTCCTGACCCATGGCTCGCTCTGTACATAGGTAGACATGCATTTGTTATTTTGGTTTGCATGTTTGTCCTGGGGCCCCTCTAAATGCAGAGAGAGCCAGGCTGTGCTGTGGAGCACTAGTGGGATTAAACATTGTTTACACAGCAGTGTGGCTGTTCCCTGGTCAGTCAGGCCTGTCCTCAGAGGCTGGACCTGTGTCCCTGAGTGTGAATTGGTGTGCCAGGCTCAGTCAGAGCTGTGCTTAGTTGATCTACAGGCTGTGCTGAGCAGCAGGGGGAGGGGGGGGGCGTTATCTGCCCCTGGGCTCTGAGCACAGTGGTGTTAGAGTCCTCCATCAGCAGGCCACCTCACGGCCGCCCCCCCCCCCCCCCCCGCCTTCTGCGGGGGCTCCAACGTTCAAATGCATAAATATATCAGAGGATGATATCCAAGCCAAGCAGGCCTCTCTGGCCAGGCTGGATCAATACGCTGCCAGCTCTCACATCTGCTCATTTCGCTGATAAAGCCTTCACGCAGTCACCAGCGTGTGTCGGCTTTTTAAACGTGCGCTGTGATAGGATTGGACCAGACAGGCCCTAAACCTTGATCATCTCTAAACGGCCTTTGGTGGTAAATGAGTGTTTAAAACCTTGTTTAATTCCAATGCTCTTACTGTCAGGAGAGAAGAATGGGCGAAGCAGAATAATGATGGAATTATCTGTGAGTGAACATGAGTGGAAATGCACTAGACACACCCAAACATATCCACAGAGTGAGACAGCTCTGCTATCTGACTGAGTTGTGATTACAGTGGAAGGGGGCGGAGGGCCGGGGTGCAGTCTGGGAGCAGGCACTGCTGTCGTGCTCTGGGCTGTAGTTTGAGTTCAGTGACGTGGCAGGAATTCCACAGAGCACGGGCCTCATCTGGTCTTATGGCCGCGCTGCAGTTGGAGAGTAAGGTTAAATGTGTGGTTACAACATAAGGCAAAGCTTCGGGGGTAAAGCTGAGCTCAGGGAAAAAAATGCTCAGAGGACCATGTGACAAATGCTCAATGTGTCTGACGACTCAGTCAAGCTCGGACCGTCTGCGCTGCGCCTGGGAATATTCCACTCATCTTGACACTCGTGTTCAAATTGAAATGTTCAGGGTAATAAATGACTTCTTTGCCCTCTACATTGACATTTTATGCTTAGTCAAAAAATGTTTATTTCACAGAAACGAAATCGCAAAATATGCATTCCTGAATCCATCCTTTTGCGTTTGTGATACAGCGTGTCTGTGTTGAGTTCCCACTGCCCCAGTGCACCATGGGATGATTGAATATAGATCCAGTCCTCAGAGGTTCAGATAAAGGCCAACAGAACAGCATCACCATACGGTATGTTAATCTGAATTAAGGATATTTCACAGGGGAAACTGAATTAAAGAACATATAAAGAAATTGTGAGAAAAAGAATTAAAGCTCTTCTCACTGCAAAAAATCACTTTACAGTCCTCAAACCCTCCCCAAAACCCTTATTTAGTAACTTGGTGACCAGCTCTGTTGGGCAGAGAAATGTTTGGCCCTCCTTCTGTTATCAGTGTGCAGAGAGAGAGAGAGAGAGAGAGAGACAGAGAGAGAGAGAGAGAGAGAGGGGGGGGGGGGGAGAGAGGGAGAGAGAGAGAGAGAGAGAGAGAGAGAGAGGGAGAGAGGGAGAGAGAGAGGAATCTGTCAGTAAGACCAGGTCATATGTTTGTTGCTGCTGTAAATATTTATAAGGCACAGGCCTGGTCATCAGAACAAATCAAGATATACACAGTACAGACCTGTCCACACAGCACAGACTCATCCACACAGTACAGACCCATCCACACAGCACAGACCCATCTACACAGTACAGACTCATCCACACAGTACAGACCCATCCACACAGCACAGACTCATCCACACAGCACAGACCTATCCACACAGTACAGACTCATCCACGCAACACAGACCCATCCACACAGCACAGACCCATCTACACAGCACAGACTCATCCACACAGCACAGACTCATCCACACAGTACAGACCTGTACACACAGCACAGACCTGTCTACACAGCACAGACTCATCCACACAGCACAGACCCATCCACACAGTACAGACCCATCCACACAGTACAGACCCATCCACACAGCACAGACTCATCCACACAGCACAGACCCATCCACACAGCACAGACCCATCTACACAGCACAGACTCATCCACACAGTACAGACCCATCCACACAGTACAGACCCATCCACACAGCACAGACTCATCCACACAGCACAGACCCATCCACACAGCACAGACCCATCTACACAGCACAGACTCATCCACACAGTACAGACCCATCCATACAGTACAGACCCATCCACACAGCACAGACTCATCCACACAGCACAGACCCATCCACACAGCACAGACCCATCTACACAGCACAGACTCATCCACACAGTACAGACCCATCTACACAGTACAGACCTGTCCACACAACAGACTCATCTACACAGTACAGACCCATCCACACAGCACAGACCTGTCTACACAGCACAGACTCATCCACACAGTACAGACCCATCCACACAGCACAGACTCACCTACACAGTACAGACTCATCCACACAGCACAGACCCATCCACACAGCACAGACCCATACACACAGCACAGACTCATCCACACAGTACAGACCCATCCACACAGCACAGACCCATCTACACAGTACAGACTCATCCACACAGTACAGACTCATCCACACAGCACAGACCCATCCACACAGTACAGACTCATCCACACAGTACAGACTCATCCACGCAACACAGACTCATCCACACAGCACAGACCCATACACACAGCACAGACTCATCTACACAGTACAGACCCATCCACACAGCACAGACCCATCCACACAGTACAGACCCATCCACACAGTACAGACCCATCTACACAACACAGACCCATCCACACAGTACAGACTCATCCACACAGCACAGACCCATCCACACAGTACAGACTCATCCACACAGCACAGACTCATCCACACAGCACAGACTCATCCATACAGCACAGACCCATCCACACAGTACAGACCTGTCCACACAACACAGACTCATCCACACAGTACAGACTCATCCACACAGCACAGACCCATCTACACAGTACAGACTCATCTACACAGTACAGACCCATCCACACAGCACAGACCCATCCACACAGTACAGACCCATCCACACAGTACAGACCCATCCATACAGTACAGACCCATCCACACAGCACAGACTCATCCACACAGCACAGACCCATCCACACAGCACAGACCCATCTACACAGCACAGACTCATCCACACAGTACAGACCCATCTACACAGTACAGACCTGTCCACACAACAGACTCATCTACACAGTACAGACCCATCCACACAGCACAGACCTGTCTACACAGCACAGACTCATCCACACAGTACAGACCCATCCACACAGCACAGACTCACCTACACAGTACAGACTCATCCACACAGCACAGACCCATCCACACAGCACAGACTCATCCACACAGTACAGACCCATCCACACAGCACAGACTCATCCACACAGCACAGACTCATCCACACAGCACAGACCCATCCACACAGCACAGACTCATCCACACAGTACAGACTCATCCACACAGCACAGACTCATCAACACAGCACAGACTCATCCACACAGCACAGACTCATCCACACAGCACAGACCCATCACTTTGCATTTTTGCTCATGGACAGCACATTGGCTTGTCTATACCATGGCCAAATTAAAATGCTCTAGAAACATTCATATGTCGGTGTCTGGGCGAAGGGTTGGATTTTAAATGTGAAGCTGTGTTTCATAAGCATTTGTTTGCATCAGTAAGGTTTTATGTAATTGTTTGTCTTTCAATGGTATTCTGCTGTTGGCAGGATTAAATGACTCTTATTTCTCTCGTGGTACAATGATCATGCGTTCATTAGGATATTAGTCAAAGGATCATTCAAAGGATCATTTGCCAAATTGCACTGATGTCGTTCATAATCACAGGGTCTGTGTGCTCTCTGTCTCTGGCCGGGCTGAAGGCTCTGCCACATGGGATATTGTAACATTGCTGTTCTTTCCCCCTCTCACTCTCGCGCTCATGCGCTCACACGCTCTCTCTCTCTCTTTCTCTCACACACACACACATTCTCTCTCGCTCGCTCTCTGTGTCTCTGTTCCTCTCTTTAGAACACTGAGCAGATAGCTTTTGCCTGGCCCTCATTTTGGCCAGTAAGTTGTGCAGATACTCATTTCGGAGTCCTGTTGCTTGTACTGCCCAGCCAGCCTGGTTATCAGGATGTCTGTAGGAACTCATTTTGTAGGACTGTCATTCGTTCTCCTGCTCATGCCCTTCAAACGGTGTGTACATGCTTAAGGGTTAGAGCTGCAGGTGGAGCAGGAGCAGTCATGAGCTGGGGAGGCCAGACTTGTGAAAGAGACAAGCTGTACAGAGGGAGATGGAGAGAGAGAGAGAGAGAGAGAGGGAGAGAGGGAGAGAGAGAGAGAGAGAGAGGGAGAGAGAGAGGGAGAGAGAGAGAGAGAGAGAGGGAGAGAGAGAGAGAGAGAGAGAGAGAGAGAGAGAGAGAGAGAGAGAGAGAGAGAGAGAGGGAGGGAGTGCGGTAAGATCTGGGACGTGAACGCTGACAGATTGGCTGTAAGAGATTATGCTATCCAGCTGGATGTTGGCCACCTCGGGAGAACTGACTCTTCTCCCAGTCTCCAGCCCGTGTAACACTCCACATAATGGAGAGCAGAAGATGTGCCACTGAAGACCAGTTAAAATGGTTATAGGTAGATTCTTTTTACTATCTCAAGGTTAAAATATCCATAAAAATCTGAAATGAATATCTGCCCATAAAACAGAACATTTGGTAACACTGATAACTAATGCTGAATGCACTTGCTCCTTAGAGGTTGCCTGTTCAGGGGTAAAGTATGTATTTTCAGAGGTTGTCTGTTCAGGGGTAAAGTATGTTTTTTCAGAGTTTGCCTGTTCAGGGGTAAGGTATGTATTTTCTGGGGTTGTCTGTTCAGGGGTAAGGTATGTATTTTCAGAGGTTGCCTGTTCAGCGGTAAGGTATGTATTTTCTGGGGTTGTCTGTTCGGGGTAAAGTATGTTTTTTCAGAGTTTGCCTGTTCAGGGGTAAGGTCTGTATTTTCAGAGGTTGCCTGTTCAGGGGTAAGGTCTGTATTTTCAGGGGTTGTCTGTTCAGGGGTAAAGTATGTATTTTCAGGGGTTGTCTGTTCAGGGGTAAAGTATGTATTTTCAGCCAGAATCATTGTGCAGAGAGACTCTTGATGTTTAAAGTCTTCTTTTTAATGACTGTTATTATGCAGCCAGCTCTTGGTGGAACTTGATTGGATCGCAGGATTTCAAAGAGGAATGTAAAAATAGCTTCAAAGGTTCATGAAATAATCATTACAGCAGGAAATCAACACAAACATGGAATGACCAACATTTGAATGTGCTGCAACAGAGAGGGTGTCGATTTTCTGAGGTAAGTCTTGGCCTCTATCCAGCAGATGCTCTCGTCTCACATTTTCCTGTGCGTTAACATAAGCACGTTCTCTGACATGAGCTGGAAGGAAATCTTTGGTAACTTTGTGATAAAGCTAAATGTTTATCACACAGTTGTCTTCACAAAATGCTGGTGGAACTGGTTGGCGGGAAAGCCGATTTCTTTTTTTGTTGTGATTTTTGTCAGTTTGAGTTCAGCTGGAATAAAAGGACCCTATGTATGCTGATTCTCACATTAATGTGTTTTTTCACATTCTTCCTTGAACTTCTGTCTTTGGATTTTAATGTGAATTTTTGATCTATTTTTCAGATGAACTTGGAGTCAGATAAACAACCTTCTCTCTCTCTCTCTCTCTGTCTCTCTCTCTCTCTGTTTGTGTATGTGTGTGTGTGTGCGCGCGCGCGTGTGTCTTTGTGTGTGTGTGTGTGTGTGTGTGTGTGTGTGTGTGTGTTGACGCTTGTGTTTCGTGACGGGGAGAAATGGTGGCATATTGGTTGTTTTTTACCTCAGTGCTGCTCTCTCCACTTTGTGTCAGAGAAGGAGTCAAGGTAACACAGGAAGAGGCAGAGAGAATTTTGTATTGATTAAAACTGTATTGAAAAAATTAGAACCAGTTCCAGGAATTTGCAGGAATTAGTAAGATTTTTCATGTGTCCTTAAAAATTTATTTTTAAACTAGTAAACACAATGTTTTCTACACTTGATCAAAGTCTAATTTTTGATTCTTAGATTCCTCTGGTTACATTGCTGTGAGATGTCATCTCGTCAGAGAGTTCAGTGATTGATATCAAGTGCATTTATTTGTGTGATGCATAAATTAATTTAATCTATATTAAATGTATGAAAATATTTTATATATTTCATATAAGTGTATGAATCTAACTCATTAATTGTGAAATAGTGCCAGACACAATAACATGTAGCAGCTCCATGACCACAAGCGTCATGCGTTGACTCTTAATGGATCTTAAAGTTTAGCTGAGTTCAGATTTATTGGCCTGTATTTTAACAGACCCTGCCCCAAAGCAGCTCTACACAGACCTCAGAGCCTGTGCTGAACATCTCTAAGGTGCCAATGACCTGCAAACATGTGTTGGAGTTTCAGTCTGTCCTAAACAGAGACATCAATAAAGACGACACCTTGCGAGTCTCAGACTCATCGCGCGGTGACTCAGGGGGCGTGGTCAGCACAGTGGTGAAAGAAAACAGGAAAACACACTTAGGTGGAAGTTGAAGAAAAAAGAGATTAAAAAAAGGTTTAAATTAGCACGCCTAGCTCATCTGCAGGTGTCAGTGCAGGAAGGCGCCCTCAGGAAGGCGAGAATATAAGGATGTAATAAGTCAATATGAAATGGAAGTGGAGTGTGTTAAGTGTTCACACCTTGCCAGTGTGCTGGAGTCTCTGGGGGCGGGATAACCTCTGGTCTTTTTCAAACTTAATGATGAATCTGCTGCTTGTGAGTACCCAACCCCCATATTAATTAAGAGATTCACTCAGAAGGAGCTCTGTACATGTTCATACCAAATGGATTAGTTATTTTTGCTGGAATGATCTACATTTCTGTATGCTGTTGATTTGCTTTAGTTTGTCTGACTTTTTAAAATATGAAAGTGTTCAGATTAATCTTTGATTGTTTATGGAGGTGAGTGATGTGAGGTTGTTTATTGTATATGTTTGTTGTTTATGGAGGTGAGTGATGTGAGGTTGTTTATTGTATATGTTTATTGTTTATGGAGGTGAGTGATGTGAGGTTGTTTATTGTATATGTTTGTTGTTTATGGAGGTGAGTGATGTGAGGTTGTTCATTGTATATGTTTGTTGTTTATGGAGGTGAGTGATGTGAGGTGGTTTATTGTATATGTTTGTTGTTTATGCACCTGTCCTTTACTGGCTGTTGTTTAATGTGTCTAGATATCCCTGTGTTCCTTCCTCTTGATGCAAAGTCTGCTCTTCTTCTGAGTAGACCGTCTATTAAATGAAAGGCATTTCAAACTATTCTTGTTCCTGTTTTCCCCTGCCTGTTCCATCGTGTTTACTGTTTACATATTCCTGTTCTACAGCCTGGTTTTGTTATTAAAACTTTAAGCCTGCACATGGTCTGGTCTCTTGTGGAATTCCTGGTAAGTGCAGTGTAATTCTGCTGAAGGGGGTTAGAATAGCACTCTGCTCAATGTTCGTCTTGTATTTAATGAAGAAAGCATTAATGATGTAAACTGATTTTAACTGAAACAAATCACAAAAACTGGCTGGAGGCAAACATGCTTTACACACCAAGGCCCTGCGGTGCAAAGGCTATCTGTTAAAACAGTGGAGTTTCACCTGGAAATATGACGTAAAAGCTTGTCCAAAAACATGTGTGTATATTATATAAATATATTTATAAGAATGTAGCAATAGTACAAGATGAGATGGCTGGATCCCCTGGAGAAGTGATAACATTGTTTTTGTCACTCATGGATAGTAACAGACTTTTTTGTTGCACAAAAACCACTACATAAAACCACTTAACCACTGAGGGAGACTTTGTCTGCCTAATGACGCAGGGTGATTTGATTTGAATCCAGTATTGGACAGCTCTGGTGCAGAACGCTGTCTACCCTTAATAGTAGAACGAGACCACCTAAAAGCATTTCACATTCCTTGGCATTAAAGTCTTTCAAATACCTCTTCCTCATTTTAGTCAAGTAAGTCATAGAGGGAGTTCATGTTGGCGCCATAGGACAAGACAAGGCCCTCTGATACAGCCGTTAATCTCTCTGGGCCAGACAAGAGAGAAACTCAGATTCCTTTGTGCAAATTGCTCATACTCTGAGTTTACCACAGAATAGCCACTTAGCAGCAAGTGAAAAACAGCCTGGCGTCCCCAGCGTGATTTATTTGGCACTGATGGCTCTGTGTGCACTGAACAGAGCACCGGGGATACATCATATGAGCACACCTGGTCTCTGTCACACAGAGATGGCCACTCTGCTAAATGTCCATTATGCAGTGCTGTAACACACACTGGGACTGCACTGGCCCCACACACTGTGACTGCACTGGCCCTACACGTGAATAGGAAGTGCTGCTGATCTTTTTGAACATTTAATTTCAGCAGGAAATAGAGAAAAGGAAACATTTCTGTCAATTTTAATAAGCTGTCTGAAAGCTGTCCTGAGTTGCATTGAAGCTCTTGGTCGGCCGTGTTGTCGTGTGGAAGACAAGGAATAATGCATGTTCAGGGGGAATAAACACTGGAAAGTGGAACTATTTCCATTTTTAAGGAGCGAAAATAGACGTATGCAGCATTCATCCTGCTGTATATTTTTGTGCTGCGATTGTGTCAGTGGGGTTTGAAAGGAGAGCTCTCATGTATGACAAGAAAAAGAAGATGCATGCATTCCTTTGGCTGTGACCTTCCGTTTATTTACTTCTCTCTCTCACAGAGGGAGTTCGGACAAGCAGGAGAGGGCCTGCGGTCACAGCCCAGCACTTTCACAAGTTCTGTCAGTGTTAGACACCGTCAGAGACCAGCCAAACAGACCAGCCCAAATCTGCATAAGCTACAGAACAAATCTGAATCAATACAAAGCTGATGAGTATTCCCACTCCTCTCACGACTTCTTTTACACATCACAGAGAGAACTGGGCATTAAACCAGTTTATACTGTACAGAGAGAATTGAGCATTAAACCAGTTTATATCACACAGAGGGAACTGAGCATTAAACCAGTTTATACTGTACAGAGAGAACTGAGCATTAAACAAGTTTATATCACACAGAGGGAACTGAGCATTAAACCAGTTTATATTGTACAGAGAGAACTGAACATTTTATAAACCAGTTTATACCACACAGAGAGAACTGAGCATTAAACCAGTTTATACCACACAGAGAGAACTGAGCATTAAACCAGTTTATATCACACGGAGAGAATTGAGCATTAAACCAGTTTATACTGCACAGAGGGAACTGAGCATTAAACCAGTTTATATCACACAGAGGGAACTGAGCATTAAACCAGTTTATATCACACAGAGAGAACTGAGCATTAAACCAGTTTATACCACACAGAGGGTACTGAGCATTTTATAAACCAGTTTATATAACATGCAAAACAAAAAAAATGGAAAAAAAAGTCACGCTGAACTACATGGTCTTACATGGTCTTACATGGTCTTGATGCGAACTGTTGTGTGTTTCTTGGGAAAATGTTAAGGGTCAGGCTGCTGTGTAAGGCAGGGTCAGAGGGACATTTTAATTGTGATGTGACAACAGGGTGTCTGGTTTTCTGCAGAGGATGAGTAGATCACCTGTTTCTACCAGCTGTCTCAAACGCAAAACATGCAAACAGGTTTCTGTTTATTATTCAAAAATGACTATAGCCAACGTAACCAAAGGGAGATACACTAACCCATCATTTCATAAAACATCTCAGGAGGTATGATTTGGAAAAATACATCCAGGAGGAATGTTTTGGATCTTTAGATATTCCACACCACAGTACCTATGTTATTTATATCTCTCTAGCAGTTAGCGCGTGGATTTAGCATTGCTTGCTTCACAAACGATAAAGGTAAATGGATCACTCTCAACATTTAGCGTCCTTATGAGGAAGGCAGTGCTGTATTGTTCACCATTTTAGAAAGTTTTCAGGGCAGTAGAATCAGCCCGTCTGTTTCTGAGCATGTTACCTCATCATTAATGCAGGTCTGTTTTCACCAGTTTATACACTATTCAGCTCCCAGTATACCAGTTAAAATCAACACTTCTATAAGCTCCATGCCAATAGAGACCAAAGATCCCACTGCAAGGATTCGAGGCATAAGCGTAAAAATTGCAATTTTTTTTCAGGAAATCACAGTTAACAAGACAGAAGGTGAAGTCCTGGAAATCAATAAAAGAACTTTTTATTCTCATAAAAAGTGGAGAACATAACCCATAGTAAGCTCACTGTATCTCCTCTTAAGTGAGTTCTGCCTGCGTTCTCTCTCTCTCTCTCTCTCTCTCTCTCTCTCCTTCTCTCTCTCTTTCCCTTTATCTATCTGTCTCTCTGGCTTTCTTTCTCATTTTGGCAGTTTGTGCTCGGTGACTGTGGGGCCTTGTGCCCAGTCTTCGTTCAGGATGCTGGTTCTCACTTCACAAAGATTCATGACAGCTGTGTGAGTCGTGTCTGAAGTGTTGGAGATGCACTGATGATGTGCAGAGACAGTTTTTCAGGGCTCTGTCCTGAACTAATATGTGCTTAGTCTTACCTGTCGGCAGCTAAATACAGCAGCCGTTCCCATCAGTCACCACACGGAGGACGGAGCATATGCAGCCTGTGTTTAGACTGCCTGACTGACGTTTATGGCATCCACACCATCATTTCCCACTGCACTCCACTTCACTGCTGTCTGTCCCTGACCTCAGCACCACACATCCAGCACCCCTGCTCTGCTGCCCGCAAACACTGTGGCATTTAGAGCAGTAGCACTGCCATAGATTTTTTAATGTTCTCTTTCATATCAATGGAAAATCTCTCCAGGCATCAAGTCTTTTTCAAATGACACAGAAACATCCTGCAATTTAAAAAAAAAAGTGTGGGGGGGTGAAAATTAAAGATCAATAATGTATGCTCTTTTCTCTCTCTGTCTCCCTCTGTCTCCCTCTGTCTCTCTCTCTCTTTCTCTGTCTCTCTCTCTCTCTCTCTCTCTCTCTCTCTCTCTCTCTCTCTCTCTTTCTCCCTTTCTCTGTCTCTCTCTCTCTCTCTCTCTCTCTCTCTCTTTCTCCCTTTCTCTCTCTCTCTGTCTCTCTCTCGCTTTCTCTCTCTCTCTCTCTCTCTCTCCCTTTATGTTCCTGATATATCTGTCTTGTGTAAAAATCCTTTGGGAAAACAGAGAACAGCCCCGTTCTTGTTCTGGCGGTGCGATCACACAGATGATACGCTGCTAACGCTTGCAGGTTTGATTCTGATTTCAATTCCAAAGTGCTCTCTCTGTCTTTGTAGAGGGCAGATGGAATGATGATGTATAGATGTACACTACTCTAACCTGTTAACGAACCATCAGGAGAGAGTGCTAAACTCTGCGTCTGGCCTGACTGCAAAAACAGGCATACACAGTTTCCTGTCACAGAGGACACAGCTGCATCACACCACAACACTTTACCAAAACCTCAGCAATAGAAAAAGCTTATTGATTTTGTCGACTGCCATCCAATCCCCTCTGCCTCCTGCCCATGCGGCGTCTCATTCTGCAGAGGGAAGTGAGTCAAACATCAGCTCGAACCCTAACTCGAGCTCGAATGCGTCACCAGGGGAAAAATACACACTCCGCTCCTGAGCAAAGAGATTATGACACATCATTAAGTCTAGATTAATCTAATATCTCTGTACAACTGAAATGATTATTTCTCACCTAAATGCTCCTCTTTAATAGCGTGTGCCTTCAAGATAAATTTACTAATCTTTCATGGCTCTAATTTGCACTCAGTGTAAAAACTTTTCCTAGATCTATTACAGTAATGAAGGGGAGAGACAGTGTGCTCTGTCAAGGAAAAAACAACAGACTGAAAAAGGAATTTGTCAAAGGAAATAACGGTTTGAAAGCATTTGAGTCAGTCTTTTATCCTGTTGTGTTGATATTGTTCAGAAGACAGACAGAAATACACGTTATTACCATGAAAAGGCCCTGTATTCAGTGTCTCTTACAGAGGCCGACATGTGTTCACAGTCACTGGGAATGAATACTGCAATAAAGGGGAAATGGAACTACCTCTGTTTAAACAGAGACAACACCAATCTTCACAAGTACATCAAATTATAATTATTATTGTGATTTTTCCTTTTGGCTCCTGTTTTGGGCTCGACTAAGGAAAGGCGTAATGTTCTGGTGTGTGAATGAGAACAAGAGGAGAAATGTGCTTAGTGTTATTGCTCATAAAACTCTGTTTAGTGTCCTGAGCCGCAGTGTGACAGCGTGGCGTTTGAACGGGCACTCATAATTACACGATACCCACATTTCTCCCCCCCCGACCGCAAACAGCGAGGCCCGAGAGGAGGAGTCTCGCCGCGATGAGATCATTAAAAGAGTGTCTGCAGAGAGAGGAGCATCTGTCAGGGTTAAACTGTCTCCTCCTCCATCAGCTGACGGAGATCACCTCCTGTTTCTGCTCTTCGGATCCGTGAGAACTCACGGCTAGCACCATGTCTTATTACAGCAGCCTACTGCGTTTGTCACTGCACCTCAGTGGTTTTGGTCTGTGTTCACTGAAACACCTGGGATTTGCACGTGTTCGGAATACATATCAAACATAGCTGAAATAATGGCTTCAAAATGTGCAATATGTATGTTAAATATGAACATTTCAATTTTTTTTTTTTTTTTTTGGTGAATTATACCACCACTCAGAATGTTCTGCTACAAAATGTCTAACCTATAAACTGAACTTATCATGACCTTGCATAGTATGACCTCTCTGATCAATTCAAAGATGGCCCATATGGCCAAGATGATAAAGATGGCCAAGATGATGGCCAAAGATGACAGAGATGGCTCAAACCATCAGGAGTCTCCAGTCCTCTGCAGAGCTGTACAAAGATGTCAACATCTGTATCTGTATCCGTTTCTGTTCAGCCAACAAAATGATCTGTCTCTGTATCTATATTGGATAGTAGACCGGAGGTGGGCGTGGTTTATAGAGGAGGTCATGTTAAATTGGGCAAAAGTTATATTTTCTAACCTAATATTCATTGGCAATGCAATTTTTGTGCCTTCAAAGCATCAAATTGATTTAATATTGGCACATAATTAATTATGAAATATATTTCCACATCCTCATACTGTACTTTTCATCTCTCCCTCTCTCTCTCTTTCTCTCTCTCTCTCTTTTGAACTAAACTAAGTTTTACGAACTGTCTGAACGACACCCCCCCCCCCCCTCCCCTTATCTGGGGGACACTGAACAATCAGAAACTGAAAAAGAAAGTTTTACAAATCGAAAGATTCTTTTTTGCACTGGAAATAGAAACTATTTACAGGAAAGATATATAGACAGATATCATTCAGCTAAAGGGAACAATCTTAAATTCCAATGACGCCGCGTTTCTTGGTGTGTGAACATGACTGCAGTTCGCTAGGGAAACGGGGATTACTATTTCACAACAGCCTAATTTGCGCTGACTCGAAGGGGGCGACTACAGAATTATAGCGATCACTTTTCAGTATCATGTAGTAATTGAAACGACTTTCGACTGTTTTTAATAATGGAGGGAATGAAAGCACCCAGCTGAAACTATAGGTTCTAAGCCTTATTTTGATGTAGAGGTTGCAGGGGTAATGCAGCAGGCTTCTGTCTCGTTAGCTCCCGTGCCTGACTCCGCGGGGGCGACCACAGAATAGTGATCACCTTTCCGTGTTGGAGATGAAACGACCAGTGAAGTTGAAAACAGAATGGGCATTTTTATCTTGTGGCCATCCACAATGATATGAATCGGTTAGAAGAACCATAATGGCTGATGCACAGACATGTCAGTCATGGGTTTTTTTCCCGAATGGCAAGCGACTGCGGGTAGGAGAAACATCTGTTTCCATCGCTTAATTTGCGTAGAACAGAATGTCATGACTTCTGTGCCTCAGTGGTTTGAGCCTGGTGGGGGAACTGAGAGAAAAGCTGGGACAGCAGGACAGCAGGGATCGATCATTGCGTCTGAGCCGCGGGACCTGGGCCCAGGCATTGGCTATCACTTAAGGTATTGGTTGCATCAGGGGAAGATGGTGAGTGGCTTCCTGTTTTCTCTGAGATTGTTACCCATCGATTTCTTTTCCTCTCCTCCTCTTGATTTTGTCTGTGGGTCGCCGGCTGACGCCTGTCTCACCGTGATACCGTGGGTCGCTGGCTGACGCCTGTCTCACCGTGATACCGGCCGACAGAAACTGTGGGAGGGTGTGTAGTGTGTTTCTGTAGGACAGGGCTGAGATGAGCCGTCCCCTTCACCATTCGTTTTGACTGTATCGGTTGTATCGGTCGTCTGCTCTTTCCCCTTTGCCCAACCCCCCTCCCCCGCCAAACTCTCTCTGTCTTTGTCTTCAAATCACCTGCATTGATCCCCTGTCAATGGGCAAAGACTAGTGTCAGAAAACAGAGTTATCTGCCAGTCTGTGTGGCGTGGTTGTCTGTGGCCTGAGCATCTCACATGACCTGTGCTTCTGTCATTGTGTTTGCCTTTTTAATGACTGACTGAGCTCCAAATCCTCTTTCCCTGCATGGAGATCAGAATATAGTCTGTAATGAAATGACATTTGAAGTGGTTATTTCTCAGAGTCAGATCATAGACACCACTAGTATTCAAGGATTCTCCTTTCTCTTCCATATGCCTCCTTTCACACGTCACTGGAACAACTGGAAAACTAATATGCACATTTTCCTGTTTCTTTTTTTATATGTATGTATAAAATTCACATGACTGGATACATTTTATCCTAGCTGTTGTGAAAGATATTTGACTGGGTTCTCTTTTTGTTGTGCCGTGTAAAATAATTGCACTCTTTCATTCCCTGTTGTGTGCAGTTGTCAGAGCATTTTTTGCTCTTTAGTAAATGAAACAAATGAAGCTTCTTGGTGAGGAGCAGTAGCAGAGCCATTCTGATGATGATGATTTCATTAGTGCTGCTTTAATCGTCATGTGAGCAGACACAGTGACAATTATGAAATGGATGTTTTGTTTCACATACACCGGTGGGTATCTTTTTCAGGCTCCCAGGAGCTTGACAGGTAATTGCAAGTTTACTCAGCTGTCATATAGAATAGCAGCCATAATTCACACTGGGCTCATTAGAGGGGATCTTGGCCGGAGCTTTGTGACTATTTGCATGTTTTTACTTGTTATTTCTGTACTGACACACTCTCTAAAACCACAGGGCAATTGTAAGAATGGTGTTTTGTTGAATCCCTTAGCTGAAATGAAACCACATCGAGATGCTCAGATGGAGAGTGGACGTGATGCTTTTAGCTCTGCTTTACGTGAGGTATGAAAGGTGCTGATAAGAGATGTTTGAACTGATTATGTCTGAGTCATGTGACACACCTGATCACCTGACTCACTGAACTGTCTCTAAGTGCTTTTTCTCAGCAGTCAATTCATTTTATTGACTCCTATGTGTGTGTGGTGTGTCCCTGGCAGCCATGTTGTGTCTAAAAGAGTGTGTGTGTGTGTGTGTGTGTGTTTGTGTGTGTGTTATGAGGGGAGAGCAATTTAAACTGTTTCTCTCTTACCTGCTGAAGAGAGGCAGTAAGGACCTGTATAGTATTCTTACAGAAATGCTTTATGCCCATCACAACCACACGTTAGACTGAAAGATAATTAAACACCACATCAGAACCTTGGTCGCTAACAAAGGCAGTGCACTGTGTTTGGATTGGGTGAAAGCTCCTGCGAGGCCTGTTTTGATTGGTTTGGTCGACATTGCTGGCCCTGTGGGCAGATTTCTATGTTAATATGGGGAACTTGTTGGGAGGGGGGCTGTATGAGATGTCTCTGCTGCTTAAGTAAGGAGGTTGGCAGTGAAGCAGTGGATCACTTGGATGAACCCCGATAAGATTCCGTTCTGGAGGAGATGCTATCATTGTGTACCATCTGATCAGTCGATGACTCAGACCGCTTGTGTCTCTGATGAGTGGAGTGTGTTTAACCTCAGTGTCCTATGAGAATGCTAGTAAACACTCAAAAAAAAACTGTCTGGACTGATTCCCAACAGACTGAATGTAATTATTCACAAACATATTTTGCAGCAGGGTAAAAAATAATTAAGCCAATATGTAGCTTGTGTGATAACTGACTGCAAGTGAATGTGGAGAAAATCATTCTTTGAATGACATTTTATTTGTTCCTGAAAGCACTGAGTGTGCAACTGGAAGTGCTCATGAATATTATAATTCAGTTCAAGACAACTACATTACAATATTATAAGCTGTTTTCTTCAGCAGTACAGACGCAGTACAGACGCAGTACAGACAGCTGGGTGCATTGAGCACACAGAGCATGGAGTCATTTTAAATACATCTGATTCCTGAATTAGTTGTCACTGTTTTTTTGTGGTTGTATAAAACAATAACCATGAAAAGGGTTGAAAGAAAGAAAGTGTGAGAGGGTGAGAACTGCTTTTGTAAGAAAGGAGTGAGTGTTTTGAGCAGGGGGAGTGTCAGGTGGAGAAGAGGTGAATGAGTGGAGAGCAGCGCAGGGGGGGCACACAGACATGAGACCACAGGTCCTGCTGTAAAAAACCCACTCCAGCCCCACAGCCTGCTCAGATAATGCATCTTCCCGACGGACACGTTGAGTCTGCTGTGTTTTAAGGGGCTAAAGGAGGAGTCTGTGAGGAGTTTCTATTATTCTATTATTCTAGATGCTGTACGCTGGATGTGTATAGATGTGTGTGTACTGTCTGTGTTTGTGTGGCTTACAGGAACTTTAAGAAGCTGACATCAGTATTTATTTTTAGTTAGTATTTATTTTGCAGCTGTAGGGATAGAGTAATTTTAGTTATGTATTTTTAAATCAGTCACAGGTATGCTAACTGAAACATCCAGAAGATGGCATTAACAATTCTGGGGAACAAACAGTAGGTCACGGAGAGTGAGAGATGGAGGAGGAGATGGAGAAGGTCATAGGAGAGAGTGAGAGATGGAGGAAGAGATGGAGAAGGTTATAGGAGAGAGTGAGAGGGGAAGAGATGGAGAAGGTCAT
The DNA here is from genome assembly GCF_902362185.1 of Chanos chanos. NCBI lineage: Eukaryota > Metazoa > Chordata > Actinopteri > Gonorynchiformes > Chanidae > Chanos > Chanos chanos. The sequence goes on from NC_044504.1 coordinate 39,835,311, forward strand.
AGGAGAGAGTGAGAGATGGAGGAAGAGATGGAGAAGGTCATAGGAGAGAGTGAGAGGGGAAGAGATGGAGAAGGTTATAGGAGAGAGTGAGAGATGGAGTAAGAGATGGAGAAGGTTATAGGAGAGAGTGAGAGGGGAAGACATGGAGAAGGTCATAGGAGAGAGTGAGAGGGGAAGAGATGGAGAAGGTCATAGGAGAGAGTGAGAGATGGAGTAAGAGATGGAGAAGGTTATAGGAGAGAGTGAGAGATGGAGGAAGAGATGGAGAAGGTCATAGGAGAGAGTGAGAGGGGAAGAGATGGAGAAGGTCATAGGAGAGAGTGAGAGGGGAAGAGATGGAGAAGGTCATAGGAGAGAGTGAGAGATGGAGTAAGAGATGGAGAAGGTCATAGGAGAGAATGAGAGATGGAGGAAGAGACCAGGGAGAGTAGGAGGTAGGAGGTAGGAGGTGGGGGGTGGGGGGGGGGTGGATGTGGATCAGTGCACAGCGTAGCTAAACCTGTACCACGGGTCACCAATTCATATCACCCTCACAACACATCTGTGCCCCTCATCAGTCTCCCTCACCGAAAACCCAGCGTTTGGCTGCTTATGGTACTTACACAGCTCACCTCTGTAATTACAGACCAAGCCAAAGGATTTACCATCCGTCTCAACTGATTTGTTTATCAACATTATTAAAAAGGGATTAAAACATGATTGATTTAGGCATTATCAAAAGACACCTGAAAAACAGATCAGCAAATCTAAGTGAAGACTGCAGGATGACACTGTCTTCCCAGCCATGCTACCATGAAACACTCACACATGCAAGCAGTTAAACCACTGAACACACACACATGCACATCGCTGAACACATACATATGCAAACCGCTAAACACACACACATGCACATCACTAAACACATGCATATGCAAACCACTAAATCCACATATATGCAGACAACTAAACCACTAAATACACACACATGCACATCACTAAACACACACATGCACATCACTAAACACACACATGCACATCACTAAATACACACACATGCACATCACTAAACACACACATGCACATCACTAGACACACACACATGCACATCACTAAACACACACATGCACATCACCAAATACACACACATGCACATCACTAAACACACACATGCACATCACTAAATACACACACATGCACATCACTAAACACACACATGCACATCACTAAACACACACATGCACATCACTAAATACACACACATGCACATCACTAAACACACACATGCACATCACTAAACACACACATGCACATCACTAAACACACACATGCGCATCACTAAACACACACACACATGCAAACCAGTAAAAATCGAACACAAGCTTCTCATCTGTATGTATGTTAGCGTGACATGGTTCATGAAGGGCTCACCTTCATCATATATCACTCATTTGGAGTGGTTTTCATTTTTTTTCATTTTTCATGTCTTTGCCATACTAAATTTTGTACAAGTCAATGACTCACCCTACACCAAGCATCAGTGATGTTGATGGTATACACTTCTTTCAGCGGGCATTTTCTCTGTGATAAATCTCATATATAAAAATAATTAAAAATAATTATAATCTGTCTCAGCGGAAATCTTACACCCAGCTTCTCGATGAAGTCTATGCGGCTTTTGCTTGCACATAGTTTTCCAAGTGGTTTGAACCTTAATGAGAGCAGGATATGGATGAGTGTCACACTGATGGACCATCATTTTCTTCACCACAGTCAGAAGCCTGAGTGCAGGGTGGTGCACCCTCAGTTTCACAGCACTACATTATATTTTCGTCACATGCATCCATGTTGGCTCTCCCCCAGGGGTATGACGAGATAGCACAATATGTATGCTAATACAGTTTGTCTTTTGAATTGAGAAAGCTAATACTCAAATGAGAGAGGGCCAGTGTGAGATGGGGAGGCATTTCTCTCGTTCCAAACACAGCTGCTTCACGGCGGGATTCCCACCCCAGCAGCCTCCTGCTTGTTCTGCCGGGTTTAAGCCTTACGCTGACGGCCCCTTCTTGCCAGAGCAAACGCGACATTGTCTTAACATTCCACAAATCTCTTTACTCCAATCAGAGATGTCACATCGTGTGATGTGCTGAAAGAGCCTTGAAGTAATCATGTGAGCTGCTTTTTTTCTGCTAATGGGATTGAGTGGATTTGCATGTTTGCACTATTGGACAGCTGTTTTCACGCGTTCTCCTGGTCGTCCACATGCTTTCCGTCGCTTGCCAAGACTGACAGAAGACGGCAGAACAGCAAGAAAAAAAAGATGAATTAAGTAGCACAGAGTGAACCTTCCTCTTTTCCATCCAAGTTTCATTTTACATGGAGAAAATTCTGTGTGCATTTTAATGGAATCATCTGTCATGTACTGGTGTTCTCAGAAGCCCCAGTTCAGTCCCATTCTTAGTTACCTCAGCAACAGTCTCAGTGAGAAGATTATGTGATGCTTAGTAACAGATCTTCATGACGCGTATGTAAAACACACTTTAAACCTAAAAATCCACTCAAAGCACGAGGCGTTTCTTAACTGGTTTAATGGGAGTCAAAGGATTGCTTGTTGAGAACCTCTCCCATGCACAGACACGGAGAGCTGATTTTTGTTCACCGGGGGCTGTATGTCGGCTGGCGGATCAGAGCTAATGGCTCAGTATGGCAGGAGATCTCAGCAGTGGAGCGATGTACATACTGAAGCCGCCCGTTGACTTGTGAACGTTGTCCGGGCTCAGTCAGTCCTCACTGTAGCCCAGCTCCTGCCTGCCGAGTCGTTGGCTTGATTCTTCACACGCAGAGAGGGTGTGTTCTGAGCTGCTCGACAAGAGTATTTTTAGCATCCACCTTTGTAGTTGCCGTGGAATCTACACTAATAAACTGCCTCTGTCTTAAGCCCCTCATCCTTTGTGTTCTGGAGGGAGGAACCAGCCCAGAACTGCCAGATATGGACCCAGAGAAAGATCTGGCTCTCATATCAAGTCAAGCAGAGATAGCTGTGCCCAGATCAATACATTTCTAAAGGCTAAAGTGATTACAGCTCGCTTATTGAATTGTAGCTACTACCGTAACACACCAGTCCATTTATGCACTGACTATAAAACTGGGTTAGGAATAACAATTCCCCAACATGGTTCACAGTCTCACATGGGCCAGTCCATTTACCTAACGGGTACATTCCATTTAGCTAATGTGTCGTTTATGACTGTGTAGTCAAAAGCAAATGTCAGTCAGTGACACTGAACAGTCTTCAGAAAGTCTTTTTGCTCTGTAAATATACGGTTGTTTTCATAACCCATGAACACCTTGACTTTGATTATGCAATAGGATTTGGAAGTGATCAGAGAGCCGTCTTGGAACAATATGTCAATTTACACTTGGGACAAAGTAACTGAGCATCATTCGTTTTATTACCTGCTGTTAAAATCAGGTTCCCATCAGTTCATTGGGAAAATACTGCACTTCCACATGCCAGTGCTAGACACCTGAAAGCCCTTTTCTGGAGTAATGAAGTAAGAGCTTAATTAAAATGAGTGCTTGTCATGGGCTCTGGGTCCCACTGCGTGACGTCCGTATGGCACGTCTAAAGCGACCCTGGGTCTCTGTTGGAGTCTAGTGTCATGTTGTATCCAGTGTCATCACACGGAGCAAGGCATCATGGTCACATTAGACATTTCCGAAGGAGCTAAACTAGCGTAACAGCCACTAAAAAGAGGGAAAATGGTTTCACTTGTCAAATGCTGAAACTAACCCTCACGTTAAGACCTCTGGACACTGTTCTGGAAAACCTGGCACATACTTTATGCTCTGTAGATCCTGCTGGCCAGTCAAACATTCCCATTTTGTCTGATGGTCTGTCAGGGGAGAGAGGCTACTGCAATTTCCCCAAGTTGAGTTTGGCTCTTGTCTTTTGTGTTCTCTCCAGGCCTGAACTTTAAGTCTGTCAAACTCAGGCCTGTGTTGTCAAAAAGTTCTCTTGTTAAACAAAGCTCTTTCTATCAGTCTGTGTGTGTGTGCTATTGTGTGTGTGTGTGTATGAGTGTGTGTGTGTATGTGTGTGTGTGTGTGTGTGTGTGAGTGAGTGTGTGTGTGTGTGTGTGTGCGTGTGTGTGCGTGCGCGTGTGTGTGTGTGAGTGAGTGTGTGTGTGTGTGTGTGTGTGTGCGTGTGCGTGTATATGTGAGTGTGTGTGAGAGTAAATGTGTGTGAGTAAGTGTGTGCGTGAGTGAGTGTGTGCGTGAGTGTGTGTGAGTGTGTGTATGTGAGTGTGTGTGTGAGTGAGTGTGTGTGTGAGTGTGTGTGAGTGTGTGTGTACTCCTTGCACTATTTTCCTGCTGCAGAGTAGTTAATAGTAATCGCCACGTGGCAGTGGCTTTAACTATCAGGGACATATTTGCTTTAGTTCACAATGTTCCACTCACCAGTTAAATCAACAGAATGGGCCACATTCCACTGTCCTTCCATACTTTAATATTCTCTAAATGTCTTATCAGTTACACTGTATGTATCATGTATCACCTGCCAGAAGATTTACTTGTCAGTTGTTTATAATTATTTGAATCCTGTTACGTTAGAACACAATAACTACTTATAGGATCCTAGAAGATGCATGTGTAGCACTCAGTCAGAATATTCAGCAGGTTTTTCACTGATGAAACAGGTGGAATGGTAGGTGGGCTGAAGCCATAGAGACACATTACTGAGTCGCTGAACAAATCAGTCCAGGCTAATTTCATGTTTGCTTTCTCTTTCCATTGTTCAGTTTTGAGTGGAATTCTTGGTAAGAACAAAGCCCCTTGTTTTTAACAATAGAATCTGTCAGCAGTCCATGAAAGAGTAAGGTAGTTACAAGCCTTGGCACAGAAAGTGACTCACTCACAGAGAGTAACAGGAAATGTTTTTTTAGCTTTGTCTGTGTGGGTGAGCAGCAATAATATTCCAGTGTAGTTTATCAGAATTGACACCGACAGTCATACACAGATGGTTATAATTATTATAATGTTGTTTTCTTGACATTTGACAAGAAGAGAAACTGAAAGCATTCGTAATAAATAACCATCCAACTGACTTGTACTAACACAAACTGCCCGCACGCAATATATTTCTGTTTCAAATGGTTTTCTACTGACTTCAGCGTGGATGGTTTGTGAGCAACTCAGAGTGCATTAGCATAGAAACAGACGCGTGTTGTTTGGCAGGCCTGTCTGCTGTAGCCTGGAAACAGCCGCGGTTCTGCTACACCACTGACATGACAGTCAGAGCCAGTCTGACCCGAGCTCGCGAAGTGAGAAACGGATAAACGTCTAAAAAGTGCTCATACTGCGTAAGGTATACTGCACTGATTAATATCAGAAACAAAAACATGACCTCTTTTCCTTTGGCAGATTTTATTGTGCACATGGCATTTGTTTCTCACGTAACCTTAAAAGAAAGTTTCTGTGCAGTGTGCCATGTAGGTTTGTCCATTAGTGTGTGGCTTTATGTTGGGTTTGCTGTGGCTTTTTTTTCTGCTGACAGGTTGACGGGAAAGAGAATGGTGTTTCGTTGGAAACACATTTGGTGGTTTAGTTTTAGTGCATATATGCAAGGTGTGGTCGACATTGCCCCTCACACACAGAGCCGTAATGATCACCGAGACCACTCAGATAAACAGTGGCTGATTTTTTGGTTGCCAAACTGATGTAGACCTTAGGGCTTTTACAGTTCATAATGTAACTCTCCTGTAGATGTGTTACAGCCAGACGGGAAATGTGCAGCATTTATGCACTATTTATTTTTTAAATGACATCTCCGATGCTCTGTTCGCACAGGACAGGTTTCACAGATGAGTCTTAGACATTTCTTGCTGTTCTTGCTGGTTTCTTCTTGTGTGCCCTCTGTTGCCTGAGCTTTTATTAATGTAGCTGAATGGCACATTTCATAGACTGTGACACCTTTATCATCCATTATAAATGCCAAGTCTTCCTCTTCATCCTCTTCTTCATCTTCAAATTTAAAAACAGCCTGTTTCAATTTCACGTGCCCCATGCAGCTGGCTCTTCTACTGTTCTACTGTATGCAATTTAGAATTGATTCAAAGACTGTGTTGCTTGGTTACGAGGTGTTATTGCTCTTCTCAGTGTGGGGGGTTTAGCTCTGCTGCTCCTCTTGTAGCAAGCACACTCTCTCCATCAGCTCCCTCCTCCCGTAACAAACACACTCTCTCCATCAGCTCCCTCCTTCCGTAACAAACACACTCTCTCCATCAGCTCCCTCCTCCCGTAACAAGCACACTCTCTCCATCAGCTCCCTCCTCCCGTAACAAACACACTCTCTCCATCAGCTCCCTCCTCCCGTAACAAACACACTCTCTCCATCAGCTCCTCCCGTAACAAACACACTCTCTCCATCAGCTCCCTCCTCCCGTAACAAGCACACTCTCTCCATCAGCTCCCTCCTCCCGTAGCAAACACACTCTCTCCATCAGCTCCCTCCTCCCGTAACAAACACACTCTCTCCATCAGCTCCCTCCTCCCGTAACAAACACACTCTCTCCATCAGCTCCCTCCTCCTGTAACAAGCACACTCTCTCCATCAGCTCCCTCCTCCTGTAACAAGCACACTCTCTCCATCAGCTCCTCCTGTAACAAGCACACTCTCTCCATCAGCTCCCTCCTCCCGTAACAAACACACTCTCTCCATCAGCCCCTGGCTTCTTCTTTCCTTTGTTTCACCACTGAATAGCTCTGACATCTAAACATGCAGTAAACATTAGGCACATCTCTCTGATGTAGATTCTCCAAGACCCTTGTGTTCTTTATGAGAGTATTTCTCTGATTAAATTCAAACAGAGTTCAAACTGTTGTTTGATCCTCCAATACACAGCAACCAGCTTCAGCAGCATTAACCATGATGTAATTTTATGTTTAACTTAGTAATTATTTCCTTGGCGAATGACAGTGCGTTGAGATGCTGCTGTGGGTAATGCATATATACGCATTTCTTTAAAAAGTATTATTTTGAGATATCTGTGATGTGTAGTGTTTGTATGGGTTTTGTTTTTTTTTTTGGGGGGGGACACCATCTTCAGTTTTTGCCATCTCTCATACAGTTGATATGACATGATAAAAGATGAATGAGAGTGGATGCTACGAATATCCACTAAAGCCCAAAGTCATCCACAGCCAATAGACGCATCTTCTTACCTGCTCCCTGTCTGCTGCCTCAGCTTCTCACAGAGAGAGAGAGAGAGAGAGAGAGAGAGAGCTAACGGGGGAGGGTGAGAGAAAAATAGAGAGCGAGAGTGAGAGAGAGATGCTGAATCCTGATTGGCTGGAGGAAGAGGGGCTGACTCAGTGAATCTGGAGAGGCAGCGTGTGACAGATGCAATTCTCATCCCAACCCTCACCATCAGAGCAGGGGCTCTCTGCCATTGGCTCCGTTCAGCCGACCGGCAAAGCACAGCACTCTATAACACCATGCCTGTCTGGGATGAGGAGAACGGAGCACTCTCACTAGCACAGCACACTCACAGAGAGGCACGGAGCGGGAATGCCAGCCTTATCCTCCTCGGCACGTCGGAGTGAGACGGAGCGGAGCTGGAGCTGACAGTGCGGAGTGAGGAGGGCAGGACACAGGACTGCTGGAAATCGTCAGAGACACGCAGGAACGTAGCAAAGTATTTCACACGGACTGTTCAGCGGCTGATCCCAGCAGGTCCTCTTCACTCTCTGATGAAGTCTTTCTCTTTTCTCGACTGAGGAACTGAGCCCATGCCTGCCACCTGAGAGGAAGAGAGAGGGAGACTGAGAGAGAGAAAGAGCGTGTGGGTGAGAAGGCGAGATAGAGATAAAGGAAGAGAGAGAGAAGTGTCACTTTTGTCTTGTGGCAGAGTTGCGTTTTGGGACTGACTGTGGGTGGAGGTGGTGGTGCCCCCATGGCGTGCTACTACATCGTCATCAGCTCCACACACCTCAGCAACGGCCACTTTCGCAACATTAAGGGAGTTTTCCGCGGCCCCCTCAGCAAGAATGGCAACAAGACTTTGGTAACTATCATTTAAACACCATGTGCTTTGTGCTCAGTGTGTAAGTATGTCTGTGTCTGTGTCTGTGTGTGTGTGTGGAAGATCTAATGTTAGCTGATCTTAAAAACATTCAGTAAGAGGCCTGTGCAGAAAGTTGATGGGAACTGGTGTGGGAACTCGTGTGTGAGATGAACATGTGGGTGTTGAAGAGAAGTATAATTTGAAGCAGTTGGTGTATAGTTTATCATTTTTCAGTGAAATAGTCAGAACAAATGAAATCACGGTCTGTCCGGTGAGCGTGCTGTAATTCCGAACAGATGGATGGGGAGGACTCTAATCTCTAATCTCTAATCTCCATATACTGCAATGAGCACTGCCATGGAAGTCAGTCCTTACATTCCCTTTATGACCTCAACCTCACAATAATCTCTCTGTCACTCCAGCCAGTACCGGTCCACCGCTCCAAAATACATTGTATTAAACCCTTAAATCTAGGACACCACTTTTGGGAAATTAGAGGAAAAACAAGAGAAAAAGAGAGAGATATCTCTTATAATTACTCAGCAAGCGCGACATGAGATTTTACTTCCTCTGGCAAATCCTGCAAAGATTATAGAAATAAAGTAATGTGGTGATTGGTGCAGCCTTACATTGTAATTTAATTAAAATGCTCTATTCTTGAAAGGAAGCATCTTTCAAAGCATTTAATGCGCTGGTGAAATCTCCTGCTCGCTGTCTTTCTCTCACTCACTCACTCCTCTCATGTGCGTGTGCCAGTGGGAAGAACAGAGCCTTTCACTGACAGCCGACGCTCCCTCTTAAAAGAATCCGGAATGATTGGAAATGAAATATTGAAGCGCCTGGCTCAGGATCAAGCGGATGCCGCTGCTCCTTTGCCTCCTGCCTCTTGCTTAAAAGAGGGAATATTGTGGAAATGTTGGGTGGCAGAGTCGAGCAACAGATTGTTTCCAGACAACAGGACGGCGAGAGAGATCTCGAACCCTCCCCCGGGGCCCGGCTCAGAGCAATCAATCAGGTCCATCCAGCGCTCGCCGTTCCCACTTCACTACCACCTCTCTCCTCTCTCCACTCTCCTGTCTCCCCGCCTGGGGATCTCCTGTTATTTCATCCAAAATTACAGCGGCCCGAGGAGTGGGGTGTGTGTCCCCTCCTGCACATTCACAGAAACACCGTAGCTATGACTCTGCGCTTCATTCAGTGTAGCTTTAAGCTTTAAGCTGCCACAGTTTTCATGGCTAGGCAGTGTGACACAAGTGTGTGCTGGGCAGCTCTTTTAGGGAATGTAACAGTGAGGGAAAACTGTGTTAGGGAGTGTAACAGTGAGGGAAAACTGTGTTAGGGAATGTAACAGTGAGGGAAAACTGTGTTAGGGAATGTAACAGTGAGGGAAAGCTGTGTTAGGGAATGTAACAGTGAGGGAAAGCTGTGTTAGGGAGTGTAACAGTGAGGGAAAACTGTGTTAGGGAGTTTAACAGTGAGGGAAAGCTGTGTTAGGGAATGTAACAGTGAGGGAAAGCTGTGTTAGGGAATGTAACAGTGAGGGAAAGCTGTGTTGGGGAATGTAACAGTGAGGGAAAGCTGTGTTAGGGAGTGTAACAGTGAGGGAAAACTGTGTTAGGGAGTTTAACAGTGAGGGAAAGCTGTGTTAGGGAATGTAACAGTGAGGGAAAGCTGTGTTAGGGAATGTAACAGTGAGGGAAAGCTGTGTTGGGGAGTGTAACAGTGAGGGAAAGCTGTGTTAGGGAATGTAACAGTGAGGGGAAACTGTGTTAGGGAGTGTAACAGTGAGGGAAAGCTGTGTTAGGGAGTTTAACAGTGAGGGAAAGCTGTGTTGGGGAGTGTAACAGTGAGGGAAAGCTGTGTTAGGGAATGTAACAGTGAGGGAAAACTGTGTTGGGGAATGTAACAGTGAGGGAAAGCTGTGTTAGGGAATGTAACAGTGAGGGAAAGCTGTGTTAGGGAATGTAACAGTGAGGGAAAACTGTGTTAGGGAGTTTAACAGTGAGGGAAAGCTGTGTTGGGGAGTTTAACAGTGAGGGAAAGCTGTGTTGGGGAATGTAACAGTGAGGGAAAGCTGTGTTAGGGAATGTAACAGTGAGGGAAAGCTGTGTTAGGGAGTGTAACAGTGAGGGAAAGCTGTGTTAGGGAGTGTAACAGTGAGGGAAAGCTGTGTTAGGGAGTGTAACAGTGAGGGAAAGCTGTGCTTTTCTCCCTGTTGGTACACTGCCATCTGGCTCTGGCAGCATAGTAGCAATATTTTACTGTGAAAGAAGCTCTAGTACTGTAGAACATTTGTTTGGCTTGGTTTGAACACACAGGAAGGGGAGAGGCTGGAGCGTAATGGCAGCCTATTAAGCATAATGTAGGAAGAGTGGGAGTGTGTGGCCCAGTGCTAACCCTTACGCTACAGTGGACATGTGTTCATACTAATAGAGACCCACTCAGTGAAAGCCATCTCTGTAATTAAAGCCACTTATTCTCCATTCCACTGAAACACCCAGCCTGTGAACTCATCGTAAGGCTTTGTTCCAGTGAAAGAATCCACTTTGACAGGTGACTTGTACTGGTCTTAGTGGTTCAGCTCAGCTGATACTCTCTGCACTGGCCTGGAATGCTGGATTCTGCCTGCTGACACTCTGTGCTAAAGCCAGGGGTGATAGCACTGCAGCCAGTCATCTGCATTAAGTCTTCAGTTAACTACCAGTGATTAGAAAAACAGGACTGGACTAGGACTTGAAACCAGAGTTGAGCACAGCTTTGGCATAATGCGTTTTGTCCAGTACAATTTTGTTTCAGTGTTCACTGGACAAATTTAAATACAGAAGAGATGAATTATTCTGCCTCAGACAATTTAAAATACACGACTAAAGTTTAAATAATAGACATCACAATTCTCTCTCTCTCTCTCTCTCTCTCTCTCTCTCTCTCTCTCTCTCTCTCTCTGTTGTTTGCTCTCAGTTTAGAAACATGAATGGCGGCTGTATGTGACTGCTCTTGCGAGATAATTATTTTAAAGACTTTGTCATGACTTGATGTTGGTTTTGTAAAGACTTTGGACAGTGAAACATAACATGAGAGACAAGCTTTCTGCCTCAGGTCCAGCCTGTTATACTGAATATACTGAAGCAATAAGACCACTCTCATGTGACCACAGATTGAGTTAATACCTGTTTGAACCCAGGCGCTGATGGGGAGAGCTTTAGAGGTGTATATAAATTGTGTCAGACAGCAAATGAGCTGTGATGTGTTGGGAGACATTTTTCTCACAAAGCTGCCCAGAATATGCATATTACTGGTCTCATTTCAAAGACTTCATCGATTTCCTCTCTGAGCCTCAGGAATGTCAATCCAGCCACTGCTCAGGCTACACGTGTGCCCACTCTGTTGTGTTGTGTTGCACTTTGCTGTGCTGTACAGTGTTGTACTCTGTTGTGTTTTGTTGTGTTGTAGAGTGTTTTGTTGTGTTGTGTTGTGTTGTGTTGTGTCGCATTTTGCTGTGCTGTACAGTGTTGTGTTATGTTGTGTTAAGCTTCGTTGTGTTGTGTTGTGTTGTGTTGTGTAGTGTTGCATTGTGCTGTGCTGTGCTGTGTAGAGTTGTGTTGTGTTGTCCTGTGTTGTGTTGAGTTGCATTGTGCTGTCCTGTGTTGAGTTGCATTATGTTGTGTTGTGTTGTGCTGTGGTGTGCTGTGTTGTGTTTTGCAATGATATGCTACCAACACAGTCTACTAAAAATCTGCATCCTGCCAACAGGTACTCCTTTTCAAAATGTTTGTTGAGGTTAAGCACACATATCACATAATTCAAAATAACACAACCAATCAGTACAACCCAGTTATCGATTTTTATGGGCATAAAACGGCCTTAACTGGATGTTAATCATGTCAGTGTCTGTGCAGCTCAGTTACAGCATTGCAGACACAGATGGAAAACAGCATTCAATTCTGGACATGACCACAGGGGCATGAGATCACACACCTCTGTTAACACAAACCGATCAGCTTAACATACCTCTGTTAATACAAACCGATCATCTTTACTCACCTGTATTAATACAAACCAATCAACTCACACACCTCTCTTAACATAATTTGAGACAAAAATGCCACAAGACAAATCACTCAGAGGACAGTGACTGTCAAAATGTCTATGAACAGGCCCCTGACAGAGTCAGCAGTCAGACCAGAGCAGTCAGACTCAGTTAAACCAGAGCAGTCAGACCAGAGCAGTCAGTCCAGAGCAGTCAGACCAGAGCAGTCAGACCAGAGCAGTTAGACCAGAGCAGTCAGACTAGAGCAGTTAGACTAGAGCAGTTAGACTAGAGCAGTCAGACTAGAGCAGTCAGACCAGAGCAGTCAGACCAGAGCAGTCAGACCAGAGCAGTTAGACTAGAGCAGTCAGACTAGAGCAGTCAGACCAGAGCAGTCAGACCAGAGCAGTTAGAACAGAGCAGTTAGACCAGAGCAGTCAGACCAGAGCAGTTAGACTAGAGCAGTCAGACTAGAGCAGTCAGACCAGAGCAGTCAGACCAGAGCAGTCAGACTCAGTTAAACCAGAGCAGTTAGACTAGAGCAGGCTGTAGACACTCTGTTGTTGGTCCACAATCGGGAAAGAGTGACATTCTGTTATACTTCTGTTCTCCCTCTGCTGGTCTGTCAGTGCTCTGTTTATCTTGGTTTAATTAGTCAATCAGTGTCCCATTTCACTGGTTCCATCAGTTAATCATCCAATCAGTAGTTTCCTCTGTTTCTGTTCATTAAGCCTTGTCTTCTGTTTGTATAAATACACTGGCCTTTTCCCAAGTCTTGACTCAGACAGTGTTCTGAATGACTCTGAGTATTACAGTCCTGTATGTGTTCTACTCTTTGTGCCTGTTATCAATCCAGTGTCAAGTCATGCTCTCCTGCCTGTTTGTCCCTGTACCTGTTCCAGACATTTGCATCTTCGGTCTGTTTAATAGAAAACCGGAGACTTACATGTGCCTCCCACTACCCTCCAGCTTCCTGACACATTCCTGTGTTCTACTTGGCCTTCACCTCAGTGTTTTGGCTGTGGAAACTGACTAAACAATGTGTGTGTGTGTGTGTGTGTGTGTAGTGAAAGTCACAGTCTTGAATCCTGTCCTTACTGATAATGAGGGCAGATATCCAGATCCTCTGCTCAGGCTCTCTGCATTGGCTCTGTTCTGGTGTAATTAATGTGACGGCCTGGCTGATTAGCAGGCTCTGCCTCCTCTGTGTTTTACTGGGGTGCACCACCCAGGTGTGAAAGCCCACCAGCCACTGACTTATCACACAGGGCTATGCATTATTCACAGGGAGAGAGAAGGCAAACTTGTCACTGAATACAGACTGGAGCAGTTAACCCTATGTACCTCTGTCTCACACCCAGGCCCCTGTCTCACACCCAGGACCCCGTCTCACACCCAGGACTCTGTCTCATATGCCGCTCATTAAAATTCACTCCATTCATGAATCTCAACCACTCAAACACCTGCTTCATTTAAATAATCTTACATGCAGCAAAGCGGCACATTTGTGTTTCACTCAGCTGTTAACAGATGCACTGTTATGCTTATGATTTAGTCTGAGCACCTCTCACTGAATTTTACATATACAGTGCACCGTATTGTCCTCCATAGTAAAAGAGGTATAGTGTTACAGTCACTGTCCTCCATGCTGAAAGAGTTTTAAGCAGATTTTTGGGACAGCGTTTATATATGTGCAAATCTTCTCACATCTTCCCCTAGAGACAAACCAATTCTCACACTAATTCCCAGAAAATACCCCATGGATAAACTGTGTATTTATAAGGAAGAGAAGCCCGGTGGGGCTGGCGGTGGACCTGCTGCTCAGCTGTAATAGCACAATTACACGGAACACGGACAGATCAGCCCCCCTCGTTTCCGTGGCAAACACACCTGACGCTGCCAAATGAAAGACAGTATTTCATCTGATCCTCAGGCACCTGCCAATACGCTGTTGTCTCTTACACTCATAAATATTTAAATCGCCCTAAAAAACAGTGTGGATCTCTATAATTTTCCTGCTGTGTGAAACCAAAACACAATCTTTACCCAAATCAGAGTGATCTTTGACTTTGAAACAGTTTCTCAAGCTCAAAATAGCTAAAACTTTGTCTGGCATGCCTGTTCTGCATTAGAACATTTTTGCAATCTCAAGCGCCGGTGTGAAAATATGCTGTTTGGCCCTGGAGTCAGCCTTGCACAGCATATCTGAAGGGCGGCTTGTGATGTCGGCCCAGCCCCAAGCCCCCAGCGGGACTGTCATTCACTACCACCCTGGACCATAAGACAAACCCTGCCTGATTCCTGGGCACAGACTCACAGCACACACACACTGCAAGCCTTACCTTTAATCCGAAACAACACAGAGGAATGAGGGAAGAAGAGAAAGCAGCTATATGACTAAGAGAAGGATGCTTAGCTAGAGTGCTGGATGAGATAGAGGGAGAGGGAGAGAGAGAGACAGAGAGAGAGAGAGGGAGAGAGAGCGCCCTGTGGTCACCACAATAATTGAACAAGTCCCCATTATTTCTGGGAGCTGTGTGACACAATTTGTGTGAAGGGAGCCTTTTTAATACTGCCGATTCCTTTGAGTGATATTGTGATGCAGGCAGCCTCAGCAGCCTTGCCCTGCGCCTGCCTGACTGATTGGATACTTGATAGGAAAACAGCTTTTCTCTCTCTCTCTCTCTCTCTCACATGCATGGTGGTATGTAGCAGAGAGAATGGTGCCTATGCAGTGCAGGTCTCTCCACTCACCTCCACTCTTCTGCTTGGGAGCCTTTCTGACTGCTTACCGTCTGCCCTATTGCTTTCCTATTCAACCCACCACCTGAGAGTAACACAATCAAACTGTAGACATTACTGGGCACAGATGGAGAGGTTGAGACAGAGGAGCTGTGAGCAGCCAGTGGACTGGCCCTTGGTGACTTGTGATGAGGCTAGAGTTTTGTGTGTGGGTGTTCACAAACCTCCTACTTCTCTCTCAGTGTAGAGCGGTTCTGAAGAGGACAGTAACAGCTCTGGCTTCAGTCGATTAATCTCTCTCTCTCTCTCTCTCTCTCTCTCTCTCTCTCTCTCTCTCCCTCTCTCTCTCTCTCTCTCTCTCTGTCCTTTCTGCACAATATTCCATCCTTCCAACAACACTCTTCCATGCACCAATCCATGCAGTTGACTTCCTTGCTCCTGAAAGGTATAGAGCCATTTCAGAAATGACTATTGTTAATTGTTCTCTCCCACAGAGCAGGAGTTAAAGTCTCAATTTGTGGCTCTTAATTATTCTAGTCTGGTTACTTTCATTCCTGAAATGGAGCCTGCAGGCTGTGTCTCAACCTACTGAGCTCTTAATCTTCCATCATTCCAGCGGCTTGACTCAGGTGGGGCGCTGACACCTGCATTTCACTCCAGGTGATTTGTGAGGTGGGTGTGTGATAACCAGCATGGACAGGTCGATACAAACTGCATAATCAACAGGAAGGAGCAGACGTCAAAGAACACTCGCAAACTGGAATCTCCAATCACAGAGTGACATGACTCTGTGTATGTACCTCTGTCTCACACCCAGTGTATGTACACATTAATACAACACTTTCCTAAATAGATTTAGGAATGATTATGGTGTATGGATTATAGTGACCGTGTGTGTGTGTGTGTGTGTGTGTGTGTGTATGTGTGTGTGTGTGTGTATGTCTGAGAGCATTCTTATATTCTTATCTTCATTTTTGAAAAGGAGCAAGATTTTCAGTTTTCATTTGGTTTGGGTGAAATGACTGTGTATAGATTTAGAGACCAATGTAAAGTGACAGTGTGTTAACTGGTAGAGACCTGTGTGAAGTGACAGTGTGTTAACTGGTAGAGACCTGTGTAAAGTGACAGTGTGTTAATTAGTGGAGACCTGTGTAAAGTGACAGTGTGTTAATTAGTGGAGACCTGTGTAAAGTGACAGTGTGTTAATTAGTGGAGACCTGTGTAAAGTGACAGTGTGTTAATTGGTGGAGACCTGTGTAAAGTGACAGTGTGTTAATTGGTGGAGACCTGTGTAAAGTGACAGTGTGTTAACTGGTAGAGACCTGTGTAAAGTGACAGTGTGTTAATTGGTGGAGACCTGTGTGAAGTGACAGTGTGTTAATTGGTGGAGACCTGTGTAAAGTGACAGTGTGTTAATTGGTGGAGACCTGTGTAAAGTGACAGTGTGTTAATTAGTGGAGACCTGTGTAAAGTGACAGTGTGTTAGTTGGTGGAGACCTGTGTAAAGTGACTGTGTTAATTGGTGGAGACCTCTGTGTAAAGTGACAGTGTGTTAATTAGTGGAGACCTGTGTAAAGTGACAGTGTGTTAGTTGGTGGAGACCTGTGTGAAGTGACAGTGTGTTAATTGGTGGAGACCTGTGTGAAGTGACAGTGTGTTAATTGGTGGAGACCTGTGTAAAGTGACAGTGTGTTAACTGGTAAAGATCTGTGTGAAGCTGTTTAGAGGAGGTGCAGGGTCAGAGCTTGACTGTCACTGACATGGAGGAGAAAGACTCTATTTCCTGACATTTAAAATGGCCCCTGTAAAAAGCAACCCTCTGCGGCCACTCTACATGCTTTGACATTTCACTGGTGTTATTTTTAAAAAGGCCGTCTACACTGTAACTAATATCACGCTGCATTCCAAACAACTATTCAACAATTATAGAAATGTAAAACGCTGAACGTTTAGGAAGTGTGGAGTATTTGTAGTAATATAATTTCCCTGTTGGTAAATGGGTTGAGTCTGTCAGTTTGCTGTGAAATTCACTATACATTTTTCGTGTCTGTCTTGATGAGAATGAGGTCAAAAAGTGCATGGTTGTACTTCCTAAGTCGTGTCTTTGTTTTTAGAATAAACATAATGTCACAAGCTGAAACTAATACAAGCTAAAGCTAAAAATATTGTACCTAACGTTTAGATTCACTGCAAAACTCCAGTCTTTATTTAGACTGTAGACATTGCATTTGGTCAGAATTCCATACTAATTTTCATCAGATCTTTCATATGACTAGCATGTAGCAGCAAATTTTACAGGCTGGCATATAAGTGTGTCTATTTTCTGTATGTTAACTTATAGATATTTGTAAAGAGCCCTTATGGGGTCATTCACCTAAAAAGAGGAGAAAAACATCAGAGAAATAGCTGTATGGTTGTTATGATATAGATAGCAGTGATAGATGTTGACATGCTATGATATAGATAGCAGTGTTAGATGTTGACATGTTATGATATAGACAGCAGTGATAGATGTTGACATGCTATGATATAGACAGCAGTGATAGATGTTGACATGCTATGATATAGACAGCAGTGTTAGATGTTGACATGTTATGATATAGACAGCAGTGATAGATGTTGACATGCTATGATATAGACAGCAGTGATAGATGTTGACATGTTATGATATAGATAGCAGCGATAGATGTTGACATGCTATGATATAGACAGCAGTGATAGATGTTGACATGCTATGATATAGACAGCAGTGATAGATGTTGACATGTTATGATATAGATAGCAGTGTTAGATGCTGACATGTTATGATATAGATAGCAGTGATAGATGCTGACATGTTATGATATAGATAGCAGTGATAGATGTTGACATGTTATGATATAGATAGCAGTGTTAGATGTTGACATGTTATGATATAGATAGCAGTGATAGATGTTGACATGTTATGATATAGATAGCAGTGATAGATGTTGACATGTTATGATATAGATAGCAGTGTTAGATGTTGACATGCTATGATATAGATAGCAGTGATAGATGCTGACATGTTATGATATAGATAGCAGTGATAGATGCTGACATGTTATGATATAGATAGCAGTGATAGATGTTGACATGTTATGATATAGATAGCAGTGATAGATGTTGACATGCTATGATATAGATAGCAGTGATAGATGTTGACATGTTATGATATAGACAGCAGTGATAGATGTTGACATGCTATGATATAGACAGTAGAGTTAGATGTTGACATGTTATGATATAGACAGCAGTGATAGATGTTGACATGTTATGATATAGATAGCAGCGATAGATGTTGACATGCTATGATATAGACAGCAGTGATAGATGTTGACATGCTATGATATAGACAGCAGTGATAGATGTTGACATGTTATGATATAGATAGCAGTGTTAGATGCTGACATGTTATGATATAGACAGCAGTGATAGATGTTGACATGTTATGATATAGATAGCAGCGATAGATGTTGACATGCTATGATATAGACAGCAGTGATAGATGTTGACATGCTATGATATAGACAGCAGTGATAGATGTTGACATGTTATGATATAGATAGCAGTGTTAGATGTTGACATATTATGATATAGATAGCAGTGTTAGATGTTGACATGTTATGATATAGATAGCAGTGTTAGATGCTGACATGTTATGATATAGATAGCAGTGATAGATGCTGACATGTTATGATATAGATAGCAGTGTTAGATAATGACATGTTATGATATAGATAGCAATGATAGATGATGACATGCTATGATATAGATAGCAGTGATAGATGTTGACATGTTATGATACAGACAGCAGTGATAGATGTTGACATGTTATGATATAGACAGCAGTGATAGATGCTGATATGTGAATCTTCATTTGAAAACAGAAAGAAATAAACTGACACCAATTGGGACATGCTGGAACACCAACCAGAACGCTTGATCTTTGACCCTAAAATTCGGAGTCTGTGATAGGTTCATTCACAATGAGAGACGGCGGTCCTTGCTGCTTAGATTATATGACATGAACAAGATCGTAGCAATTTCATGCTGTTGTGGGTTTGTGCCTTGGAGCGAAAGCCTCGTCCTTTAATCCACAGAGTGAGATGAGAGTTTAACAAATGAATGTAGAGGGTGAGGCTATAGGTAATGTGCTGTATTTCACACAGGCAGACAAGTCCTCTTTACTGAATCCTGAGGTAAAGAGCCAATACAGAGCTCCTCCAGTCCTTTTTCATCAATGCATGGAGACACTTTCTTCATGTTATTATAGATAAAGAAGGAGGGAGAGCATTTGAATGTACATGTTTATATGGTAGGCTGCACACACACCTCCGTGCCCTGTGACTTGGATAAGGGGCCTCAGGTTTATGGTACTCTCCAGATCCAAGAACAGCCAATACACTTCTAAAAATCACCTTTGTTTGTTCTTCCAATTTAAACATGTAGACCTCAGCCATGTCTTCTCTCTCGTACCTCTCTAAAGCCTTATGATGATCACATGACCCTGTGAGTGTCTGGTCTCTGACTGTGATGATCACATGGCCCTGTGAGTGTCTGGTCTCTGACTGTGATGATCACATGGCCCTGTGAGTGTCTGGTCTCTGACCATGATGATCACATGGCCCTGTGAGTGTCTGGTCTCTGACCGTGATGATCACATGGCCCTTTGAGTATCTAGTCTCTAACTGTGATGATCACATGGCCCTGTGAGTGTCTGGTCTCTGACCATGATGATCACATGGCCCTGTGAGTGTCTGGTCTCTGACCGTGATGATCACATGGCCCTTTGAGTATCTAGTCTCTAACTGTGATGATCACATGGCCCTGTGAGTGTCTGGTCTCTGACTGTATGAAAAGCCTCTGCCCAGCCCTAAAATGTGGTTGTTGGCTGTAAGATTGAATTTATATGTTAGTGCCTGTCAGTTCCCTGAGCTCCACTGTTTGATGAGGCCACTAATTCACCAACAGAACTTGTCTCAGATCATGGCAGCTTTCTGGTACTTTGTTTGTGTCTTACTCTCTAAGGGTGACAGACAACGCATTTCAAAAACACAAATGTCAATTTCTACTTAAAACAATTAATTTTAATAGTACCTCTTGGCAAATGTCATTTTTATTATTCCGACAGAACATATTTTGGAATGACAGGAATTCACCTAACTACCATTTTTCTGACATACTGGGCAAATGCTTATTTATTTCAGAAACCGGCAGCAATTAGTCCCTCATTTAGCTTTACACACACAGGCCTCCAGATCACAGGAAGCTTCAAATGCACTAAAGCAGTGGGTGATTTGTAAGGCGAGTCCAGCTGTGCCGTCATTAGAATTCTCCCATAGATAAAAGATTGATTTTTTTGTCTCTGAGCCCGGCAGATCCCTGAAATTTATCTTCCTCTCGCTTCTCATTTAATCTCTGCTAGAAACAACAGCAGCAGTAATAGCAGTGGAAGGATCCGGGGGAATATGCCTGGTCAGCGCAGTGAGGGCTGTGGAGCTGGCTGTGTAAATTAAAGCACTACAGCTCAAAGAGACAGCTTTATGGGGCAGGTTCTGTTCCAGCCTCACACTGTGTGTGTGTGTGTGCGCGTGTGTATGTGTGTGTGCGTGTGCAATTGCACCTTATTTCAGCATGTAAATCTCATTTCAATTGGGTTGTTTTTTGTATTATTTTTATAAGGTTTTTCTTCCCTGTGTGTGTACATATCCTTTCTATTGAGATGTAAGCCAGTGTATTTCTGTAAAAACAGAAAACATCACATGATGATCCCACTGATTCTGTGCTATTGAGGTATTTTATCTTATTGTACTGCTCCGTAAATTTCTGCTCTTTTTAGATCATATTCAGCTGGAGAGATGTTTTATTCATGTCACATGCTGCAGTGTGACTCTCGCGCTGTTGTGTGTGTGTGTATGTGTGCCAGGGGGTGTTCTCTGTGCTGTTGTCTGTGTGTGTGTGTGTGGGGGGGGTGCTGTGTTCTCTGTGTTGCTGTATGAGTGGTGGTTGTGGTCTGTGTTCTCTGTGCTGTTGTGTGAATATTGTCATTGTTCTCTGTGCTTTAGTGTGTGAATGTTGTCAGTGTTCTCTGTGCTGTTGTGTAAATGTTGTCTGTGTTCTCTGTGCTTTAGTGTGTGAATGTTGTCAGTGTTCTTTGTGCTGTTGTGTGAATGTTGTCTGTGTTCTCTGTGCTGTTGTGTGAATGTTGTCAGTGTTCTCTGTGCTGCTGTGTGAATGTTGTCAGTGTTCTTTGTGCTGTTGTGTGAATGTTGTCAGTGTTCTCTGTGCTGCTGTGTGAATGTTGTCAGTGTTCTTTGTGCTGCTGTGTGAATGTTGTCTGTGTTCTCTGTGCTGTTGTATGAGTGGTGGCCATGGGCTGTGTTCTCTGTCCTGTTGACTTCTGAGGTGGAACTGGGAGAACATGACAGGGCTGAACTGGGAAAACATGACAGGATTACGGGACAGCACTGCTGTGGTCCGGGGGGGGGGGTATAGCTCTGTACTGGTGCAGACAGAATGCTAACAGTGCCCTCACTTTTCCCCACACCAGCAGAGAGTACAGGCACTCTTCAGCGGGCCACGTGTAGACAGTTGTCACATACCCTTCAGAGCCCAGCCTCATCAACAGCTTGAACTGTGCTACATTTTAACTGTGCTACATTTTAACTGTGCTACATTTTAACTGTGCTACATTTTAACTGTGCTACATTTTAACTGTGCTGCTCTGAAAACCCTTCCACCCAACAAAGCTGTACACAATCAGACGCTGCAGATCTAACGCGTCTCTGCTGCCGACAGTGGATTTAATGAGCGTGTTTATTGGTGGGCAGCTGTGGGTTCTTAATGTCTTGGTGGGAGCTGAGGCTTTACTGCACTGCCCACTCAATTTCCCTCCTTCTCCACCCACCTCCTCTTCACTTCTGCCATGCAGTGCCAGCCTATCACAAACACTAAAGAACATAATGAAATTCATTAACCACTGATTCTCAAGGACTGAAGAACTAATTAAGCTTTTTGAAGTGCATGTCAAAAGACGCATCTAGAGGAATATGCTGCAGCTGTCAGAGGCGTGACTCTTGTGATAAAGTGAAACATATAATGGACTCTTGCAAAAAGAAAGAAAGAAAGAAAGAAAGAAAAACATTGTTTTGTCATAGGCTTGTGAACATTTACCTCTTCCCTCTAGGCTGGGCCCGAACCTCAGGGAAAGTGCCGAGCTGAATAAGCCAAACAGAATATTCTGTCCTCACAATGCTGGTTATAATTGCTGGCATGTTTAAGTGCACACATTGTCTTGCTTTTTGTTTCAAAGACACAATAACATCCGGTTGCTTTCTGAAGCAAAGCCCTGATTCTGCACCATGCCCTCATATATCCCTGTTCCTCTGATTCCCATTGTCAGGCCTTCACATAAGCCCAAAACATGACATGGTGGGAGGGGCCTGTGATGTGAAATCGGCAGGTTTCCAGCCGCGTAAGGCGTAGAGGCAGCGGATTAGCTAAATTTATCCAGGCTGCGGTGGTACTTAAGGGGCCTATTTGTGAGGGCACGATAGCATCTCTCCGCCGTGCTGTAGAGGTGGGTCTGCAGTACCATTTATAAGGCTGTGTTTGTGCTGTTTAATAATGAATGTGTGGTCAGTGTTTCTCCAGCACTTACAGGACCCAGTAAAGCTGATTTGATTTGCTGTTTCAGATCGCCTCAATCAGAGGCTCAGATAGGCAATCACAAAACAACTCTGACATATGCAATGTGGAGCAAATGTCAAAGTGTTTGAGTGCAGTGGCTGGCTGAGAGCCAGACAGGCAGGGTTATTGTACTGGATGAATGCAGACCGCTGTACCGAGAGGAATGCAATAATGTAATTCATCTTTGAAGAATGGTAACAATAAACAGCCAGAGAAGCAAGGCTATGAACTCACAGCTAACTTAAATTCACGCACACAAAATCAGAGCTGGTGTCAGGGGCAGGCTGTATTTTCAGTCTCACAGTAATCTAACCTAGAGCCAGAAATCCAACCTGGTTTTAACCCAAAGAGAGGCAACTCAATTTGCTCTCCATTCATTGCATAACCTGTTTCAAAGATTGATCTATATTGTGTTATTGACTCAAGTGAACTTTACTTTCATGAAGTGAGTGGAATGCTCTTTAGAGATGCTGTCAGTTGTCTCTGTGTTAATCATCGTACTTTCTACGCGATGCAGCTGGGCCACGTTGCTGATCCCAGACAGATAGCTCCAGCGACGGGCACCAACCTCAGACGTGCTCTGATGTCACGCCCCAGTCAAAGCTTTTTACTTTCATTTCCAATCGGCCCAGTAGATCTGCTCCCTGCGTGCAGAGAGCTCCAGGGGTCCCACTATCACCTCCCCATGCCTCCCTCTCTGTGCAGCACACCACAGATAATTAATGCAGAATGTGTCTGTACCTGATAGTATGATGCA
This sequence comes from Chanos chanos, assembly GCF_902362185.1. Lineage (NCBI taxonomy): Eukaryota > Metazoa > Chordata > Actinopteri > Gonorynchiformes > Chanidae > Chanos > Chanos chanos. Next base: position 39,858,592 of record NC_044504.1, read on the forward strand.
TTATTGATCAAAGCCCTTATTACTGTTGATTTTGGGTCTTCTGACATTTACAACCGCAGTTATTTTTCTCAGCTGAAATTGGTGACATTTGGCTCTCATTTAAGAGGGAAAGGCACTTAGCTGATGGCTGATTAAAGCACTGCTCAATACAAGCCGTCTGGTTTTTTAAAAGTTTTCTAAAAATACTGCAGCTGCACCAGAGGCTTCAGCAGGAAACCACACAAAGCAACCGTAGACCAACAAGTTGTACGACAAACTGTTTAGACTGACAGAGGAACATTTGAGTGAAATCAATTCAAACCATCAATTATGGCTTTTTGTTCTTTTGTGAGTTCCCAGTAGCATAGACAGGGACAGTGGAAATTCCCAATTCTTCGTTGGGTTCTTGTTTGCTACAAAGCTTCTCACAAAGATGTATATCTATATAGAGAGTGAGACAGAATTGCAGGCTGTAATATCTGGTGCAGTCCCTTTCCTGGTGTCTGCTGAAGGTCTGATAGAGGGGAGAAATGGCTTTCACAGGATTCAGCCCGGAGTCTGCAAGCTATCAATCTGGTCTTTTCATTTCGCATTGGATGGGCTGTATCTAAATAATGTGTATTATATTCTTCCACATACGTGAGAGGGAAGTGCAATCCAGCCCTAGTTGATAGATTTTTTCTGTGGACAATACTATCTCTCCCACTGACTGTTGGGAAGCACTGAAAAGCTATAATGTACTGATTAAATAGATCGCAGTGAAGTAGCACGGAACACAAACATCCTCAGAATGGAAGAACAGGAATTTTCACGGTAGCAAAGGAAAGTGACAGCATTCTGTTTAAAAGACAAATGACTGTGTAAGAGGAAGAAGGCTACAATGACTATTGATTTTTTTAGTGATGGGAATTCATTTTGCCACAACTAGCAACAGATCGGCCATTGTCTCTGGGAGCTGGCTTTCCATTAAGAATCACCTTGTCTGCCCTTTGTCCCTTTGTGTATCTGTTTAGTCAACTACTGGCACTACCTGCTTGTCTCAGATCTTCTTTCAAATCAGGAGAAGGACAAACTTGTGCCCTGCTGTGGTCACTACAACCAGACTAACATCACTCAGTCTTTTCTCTGTCTTCTCTCCACGCAGCTTTACAGTTTGTCTTTTCTCCAGCCCGTTGCTGGTCTGTGGAGGTAGTGGATGACAGTCCCTGTGCTAACTCTCTGATTTCTCAGGCCTCGTTCACACAACACAGAGAGCTAAACCTTTGTTAGAGATGGATGGAGATGCCCGCAGCATGTGGCCGAGTGCTGCCATTTCTTCATCGTAAATCAGATCCAGACTGGCATGGCCATCGCGCCCGCCAAGTCAGAGAAAATGAGGATCTGCTCCAGCATTGAGATACGTTCACTAGGACTGGTTTCCAACCGCTTCTAAAACTGCCCCCATCACAGAGCAAAAAATCCACCCCCAAAAAACCAGGCTGCTTGTTTTGGGCTTTATTAATATCATTAATATTTTACATCGAGTGTCAATGGGAGCGGCAGGTTTTTTTCTTTAACGTTAAATCTATGATACAATCTTCAGAGTAAAATCACGGCAGACAGAGAACACTACCAATTTACAGGCCCCCCCCCCCCCCCGCCCCCCCATCTCCGTCTTTCTCTCTCTTGCTTCTGTTTGACTCTTCAAATGTTGCACGTACTTGTCGAGCAAGCTGTGGAGAGATCACAGTGTGGCACATTAGTGTTGCCTCCATCTCACAGAGAGAGCTGACGGCTCCGTTACAGACTCGCGGTCCAGCACAGATTACATATAGAAAATCTGTACCAAAAACTCACTTTTATCAAGTTATTATCCAGTTGTTTTGCTGTTGTTTGGGCTGACAAGTCTCTCTCTATCTCTCTGTGTGCCTGTGTCTCTGGAGGGCACAGTGGGTCTGGTTTATCTTGAATATACTTGAGATTTGACTCAGCCGCTACATCAGAGGACAGAAATACATGCTGGCTCTGCCCTAGCAACCCAAGATAAAGCTTTATTTTCTTTCATTGTTATCCTTTTTGGAATGATGCTTTTGTAATATGGTCCCTGTTGACTTGCATGGGAGCAGAGTGGGTTAGTTACAAAGGCATTAGTGTATTTTTGGTCCTCAGTCCTCAAGCATTTAATCTTTTCTCTTTTTTTCCCCTCAGTCTTGTGAATGCATTTCATGCTGTTTGAGGCTTGTGAGGGCTTCTTTTTGTGCCGCACAGAGTGTCTGTTTGTTGCACGGCTGTATGCGTGGGCTGATTCACAGCACGGATGTGTGTATATCAGTATTTCTGTGTGTGTGCCGGCCTCACTTACACTCCAGAAGGAGGCAATGTGGCTCTGTTACTGCAGCTCTGGCTTAATTGGTGTGTTGAGAGTGGACCAGCTGAAGTTCCAGATGAGGAGTGATGGAATGGACCTGAGAGAGGCGGTGAGGAAGACAGACAGTCATTACCAGTCAGCGTGGAGAGTTCCTGACACAGCCAGCTCAAACACACAGACAGCAATAAGCACCAAGCCCACTCAGGAGGACAAATTATTATTTAAAACTCAACACCCTTATCTACTTTTGGAATGAATAACAATAGCACTCCAATCACATATGTTCTAATCACAACACTTTCTCACCGAGGCCACACGGACAGGAACGAACACAATACAAGTTTATCATAAAAGTGTTGACATACAGAAATATTTTGACCATTTCAGTTTTATGATCTGTGTTACAGACCAATAGGAAAAGGCTCAGTTTTATGGCCTATGTTACAGACCAATAGGAAAAGACTCAGTTTTATGGCCTGTGTTACAGACCAATAGGAAAAGACTCTGCTTTGTCACACCACCTGTGAAAACCAATGAAAACAGGATCAAGATGATTAAGATGATTCACTCTTAAAAACTGTGCTGGCAAATACCAAGATTCTGAATTTTTGACTAATTTGACAGTTGGGTATTGGAAAAAATCCCAAACAATTTACACAGCAAATCAATGCAGTTTTAAGTGCATTGTGAGTTTGATACAGAATGTTTCTATTGCTGGTGGAAAAAAACACCATAAAACTGAAAGTCCACAGTGTAGGATCATGAACCTCGTGAGGTGCTGACAAATGCTTATGTTTGGGTTATAATGTGCCACGTGTGAAATGGGGTGACACTCCCTATTAATATACCACAGTATTAATATACCACAGTATTAAAATACCACAATATTAATATACCACAATATTAATATACCACAGTATTAAAATACCACAGTATTAATATACCACAGTATTAATATACCACAATATTAATATACCACAGTATTAATATACCACAGTATTAACATACCACAATATTAACATACCACAGTATTAAAATACCACAGTATTAATATACCACAATATTAATATACCACAGTATTAATATACCACAGTATTAATATACCACAATATTAATATACCACAGTATTAAAATACCACAGTATTAATATACCACAATATTAATATACCACAGTATTAAAATACCACAGTATTAATATACCACAGTATTAAAATACCACAGTATTAATATTCCACAGTATTAAAATACCACAATATTAAAATACCACAGTATTAATATACCACAGTATTAAAATACCACAGTATTAATATACCACAATATTAATATACCACAGTATTAAAATACCACAGTATTAATATACCACAGTATTAAAATACCACAGTATTAATATTCCACAGTATTAAAATACCACAATATTAAAATACCACAGTATTAATATACCACAGTATTAAAATACCACAGTATTAATATACCACAGTATTAAAATACCACAATATTAATATACCACCGTATTAAAATACCACAGTATTGTTTTCAGTGTCATTCACGGGACTGCTCTGTTTCTCAACACAATAGCGTTGGTCTTTCCACTGAGTCTTGCTCTCGTCTATTCATCAGAGGAAGAGAGAAAGACAGGGAGGAAGTGGGAATGAAAAGCTGATGACATTAAAGTGTCCAGCCATGGTGATAATTGCTGACCTCTATCACATAGCTAACCTCCTCATTTACCCAGACCCCTGTTAATGTCCACCAATAGCTGAATATTTCCCAGGCAAAAGTAATCTGCTGGTTTATGAATTGTGACATGCCTGGGATTGATTATGGAGCCCTGAGGCTTTTTTAATTAGTAAACTGCGCTGATTGGCACATTAAAATTCTGACTTCCTGATCTCATATGGACTTCAGCGTGTAACCTGGTCTTAACTAACTGTGAAGTGTGAGAGAATGTGGTATGATATTATTCCAGCCACAGACCTGAGGAATAATTAGACAAGCTATTAGAAGGGGTGAGGGGGGATGGAGTTCTCCTTTATAAAAATCCTCTTGTAATGACTTTAAGGGGCTTGTGAAAGCAGCCATGGTACAGCTTCAGCATTTCAACACTGAAACTGCATCCACTGATTCAATGATGGTAAGAAGAGAGGAAGAAATGAGATCACATGAATTCACTGATTTGGTCCAGCAAAGCCTGGCCTCTCAGAGAAGTATGTCCTGGTCCTTAGGTTCCTCAGCCAACACTGCCACAATATCAAAACAACCTAAAAAAGGCCACAGCTCAGAAAACTGTTATTACGGTTGACTCTTACAAATGAATAATGCACCAGGCACGGAGCCATGTCACCCAGTGAATACATCTCATACAACTTAAGCCTCAGTGACCTTTTGGAGATCGCCAAAAGTGCACCTTACAAGCCTGAAGTCTCTTTCACTACCGTAGGTTCTATTTTAAGGCTGGAAGAGATTTTGCACTCTCCATATTAAAGCGCTCTAAAAACCTCCCTGGTCTTTCATCACTTCAGCTGGATACACTGCATTGGAACCATAAACCAGATTCATTCTTCATATTCTAAAACTATGTTACATTAATATTTCACCATTAAGCATAGATAGATTCAGATTTGGAGGACATGCTGTCAGCTGTGTCTCCTCACATGAAAAGCCACAAGAGAAAAACCCACTTTACTGGAAGATCCTGAAGTAATTCATCTTCTGACAAATATTAAAGATGTATTGAAAGGTTGCACTCACTGTCACAGTGTTAAAGTAGCCTACACATGCATGTACGCACGCACGCACGCACGCACACACACACACACGCACGCACACACACACACACAATCGTACATTCTTTTTAGCGGGACTTCATGAGATATCTTTTCATTAATTATGTTTACAAAATAGTGAAGACAATGTAGACCCTTCTGAGATGAATCCTGTATGTGTCAAAGGGAAAAACACTCATCAGAAATGGCCTGTTCCACCCTGAGGCAGTGTGATGGAAGCTCCTTAAGCTCTGGCCAAAGGCAGTGACATCAAGTTTCAGCAATATTACTTATAGATTCTGGTCATAATCCAGGCCTTCGTCCAATGAACATCTCTGTATTTCCCTTTGAGAAACAATTAGTTAAATTCTTTTCACGGCAGGTAACACCGGTTTGAACATTGAGCAAGTCTGAAGAATCAGGGGTTGTTTCATCTTCATTTACCTCAGATGTACGACAGATGAGTTTTAAGAGGTTCTCTGCAGTACGTTTTCCTGTCATCTTTTATCTCAATGAATTTTCTCAATGAATTGCCTAATAAACCAAGTTCTGGTGGTCCACCTCACCTGGAACAGCATACATGCATATACTATTTACCATAAACATAAACACCATTACTTGAGTCAAAGTATAGATACTCCTGGTCAAATATTACTCCAACACAAGTAAAAGTTGTTCAGTTAAATTTTCACTTGAGTTAAAGTACCGGAGCACTTGCTTTTAAAAATACTTAAGTATTCAAAAGTTCATTTGCTTCAATGCATTTACAGAGCCTAATGACTCTGAAACAACCTACTGAATGCACCGACTTGCTTGTAGAATCTGTAAAATAAAAAGCTAGTGGAATATGCAACAAAGCCTATAGAAACACAGCTGAATTGAATGCTTCCTCTATAGAACACAGTGTCTAGCTTCAGTTAAATAGGTCCTAGGTTAACTCAGTTAAATAGGCCCTAGGTTAACTCAGATTGGCCTTAAAAGGATAAACACCTTGTTACAGTCAGACACACCAACCGCAACATAAAGGGGAGACAGACAGAGTTCGGCTCAAAATCTATGGGTTTTATTAGACTGAAAGGCACTGAAAACAAAACATTAATCAGCGCAGTCTGGCTCAAAGGTTACAGTTGCCACCAGATAAACCGCTCCCCCCTTAAGCCAGGCTTGGGGTGTATTTATAGAGAGGAGCAAACCATGCTCAGGTGAGCCAGACAGGTAACTGCACAGGTGACACCTACCTGCCTGGAAGAATAGAAAAACAGAAAAATAAATTAAGTAAGCCACCAGCAAGGGTAGTCACAATAAATGTCACTGTGACACCTTAAGGGGCAGAGGAACATAACACACGTCATAATGTTGTAGGCTAGGTTAATTTTGCCTCTAGTGAATAGCATTGCCTGAAATAAGAAACAGCTGGATGACCATCGTCACCGCTTGATTCCCACCCCCCTCGTCTTATTGGGACCGGGTCCTACGTGCATCCACTGCCTTCACGTGATCTTACTAATAGTACCGTGTTTGTCTGATTAAAACATATCTTTCTGAAAGGACTTTTGTCAGTAACGTTAACTCTGCATTTTCACTAGCTAACTATTAGTATGCGTCAGCAGTGGATTCACACAGGACCCGATGTCCCAAATGGTTTCCAAGTCAACTGGTTTCCGTATGTGTTCACACGCTGTGTTAACCGTAGTAGTTGCGGTCTGCCTGTCACCAGATTCGTCACACATTCACAAACATATAAATCGTGATTTTCAAGTCACATCTCATATCTACTGTGGCGATTAAGATCATAAGTGAGCAGTGAGCACTACATCACAGCCACCTACGAAAAACGTTAGGCGAACACAGCACGCGAACGCGTACGGGAAGCAGTTAGCTTGAAAACCAGTTGATTTCAGAAATCTCAAACATGGACTTAAGATATGGCCATGGCTGCTCTGGTGAGGAACCTTTAACTTCATCATCTTTATCTGCCGTAGTAGCAGCCATCAGTAAAACCGCCAAATTCAATTGTTAAAAAAATGCAGCAAGCACTTGACTGACAGCATTAGAGCAGTTTACTGTGACTGGTTTTTCTCCTGTGACGAACACAATATGGCCTGTTGCATTTTAGAAAAGAAAATTCATCCGCTGACTTCAAAGCTATGCTTCAAATTAATGAGTAATGAGAACCTTCATAGAAATGTAGTGGAGTGAAAAGTATATTATTTGTCTGTCAAATGTAGTGGAATAAAAGTCATAAGTTAAAAAAAAAAATAACACTCAAGTAAAGTACAGATATTCGAAAAGTGTACTTAAGTGCAGTACTCATGTAAATGTACTTCGTTACTGTCCACCTCTGGCAGTACTATATACTATCTTACACTACAGTACTCCATACGGTGTATTACACACACACACACACACACACACACACATACATACATACATATATATAACATCACTTTAGACTATATGCATCACAGTAGTATACATTACATACATTACTATATACACCACACTAGTGTACATTATATACATTACAGTATTATATATATATTGCATACTTTACAATATTATGGAATATTAAAGCACTATGTACTATATATACTACAGATTCACTCTAAGCAGTTGCTATCACTGAGACCACGTTGGCCTGGGGTTCGATCATTGGCCCAGTAGTGTTGAGCTGACTGCAGATCTCACTCATGTAGACATCTTACCTGGCTCAGCTGCTTGAATTGTGCTGCCACTACAGATATAGCATCACCTGACAGAGGCAAGGCACAGACGAGACTGCGTCCCCACAGAGATCCTGCCCAGATGCCGTTCTTCGGGGCTGGCTCACCGTTCAGCATCTGCCCAGATCGCGCTCTCATGCGAAGCGTTAAACCCCTCTGCTACTAACAACCTATGACAGGATCCCAAACAACAGACTGCGCACAGCCAGCAGCCGCCAGTGCTCCTGCCTGCCCACGGTTAGAGCTCCTGACACCTGACTCCTGTCGTCCTTGGGACTTATCAGAGAACACTTATTCACTCTGTTGTTGCTAGCAACCCACTGAGACTCAGACATAGCCCCAAAATATTCTTTGATTTTGTCCTGATTAAAAGCATGTCACCTTTGCTGAATCCCTGAGTCTTACCATGCCATGAATATGATAAAGACCTCTTCAACAGGCAGGCTTATGCGCGTTGTATACAGCCAGGTGGTACATTCAGGTGGATGTCATTCAGTCGGTGTCAGTTTCTGCAGATTCTCTGGGGCCTCTCCTCCTGTTGCCGTGGAGTGGTCCATCACTTGTTCCTTTAGCTAAAGCTGGGAGATGTTTTCTGTGTGTGGAGATGTTTTCTCTGTGTGGAGATGTTTTCTCTGTGTGGAGATGTTTTCTGTGTGTGGAGATGTTTTCTGTGTGTGGAGATGTTGTCTCTGTGTGGAGATGTTTTCTGTGTGTGGAGATGTTGTCTCTGTGTGGAGATGTTTTCTGTGTGTGGAGATGTTTTCTGTGTGTGGAGATGTTGTCTCTGTGTGGAGATGTTTTCTGTGTGTGGAGATGTTTTCTGTGTGTGGAGATGTTTTCTGTGTGTGGAGATGTTGTCTCTGTGTGGAGATGTTTTCTCTGTGTGGAGATGTTTTCTGTGTGTGGAGATGTTTTCTGTGTGTGGAGATGTTTTCTCTGTGTGGAGATGTTTTCTGTGTGTGTGGAGATGTTTTCTGTGTGTGGAGATGTTTTCTGTGTGTGGAGATGTTTTCTGTGTGTGGAGATGTTTTCTGTGTGTGGAGATGTTTTCTGTGTGTGGAGATGTTTTCTCTGTGTGGAGATGTTTTCTGTGTGTGGAGATGTTTTCTGTGTGTGGAGATGTTTTCTGTGTGTGGAGATGTTTTCTCTGTGTGGAGATGTTTTCTGTGTGTGGAGATGTTTTCTGTGTGTGGAGATGTTTTCTCTGTGTGGAGATGTTTTCTGTGTGTGGAGATGTTTTCTGTGTGTGGAGATGTTTTCTCTGTGTGGAGATGTTTTCTGTGTGTGGAGATGTTTTCTCTGTGTGGAGATGTTTTCTCTGTGTGGAGATGTTTTCTGTGTGTGGAGATGTTTTCTGTGTGTGGAGATGTTTTCTCTGTGTGGAGATGTTTTCTGTGTGTGGAGAGTGACTTCATGAGCATGAATTACCCCGAGTCCGTTTTGATCATATTTATATGAGATCATATTTCGATCATATTTATATGAAAACGCTGAACAAATATCTCTCCACGTATCTCTGCCCACGTACAGGCTTATTTCACCACACTCTCTTAAGATCTAAGATTTAAAAATTCAAAACAAAATGAAACAAAAACAAATCAAACAAACAAACAAAAAACAACCAAACACAAAAAAGAAAACAAAAAAAAAATGAAAAAGAGTTACATTTTCTACGGAATGTTTTTTTTTTCTTTTTTCACTCCAGTAACAGCTGCAGAAGCTTCTCATTTTGTGCAGGCATAATCATCCAAAGCATTAAGACAAAACTGTTGGGTTTGATTTCCCTCCAAAATAAAGATCGTTCTGTGACACTTGTGCTGCACATCAAAACTGCCTTGTAGGATATCCGAGGGCCCTATCCACGCCTCTTTGGGGGAAAATTGTTTTTACAAGCAATTAGCCATGCTGCCTCATTTACTTTTGCATTGGAGAGATTTGGGGAGTCATTGCAGTGTATCATGTCGACAGGGGAGAGGCAGCCTGCAGAGAGCGAGCGGCTCTCTGATGAAGGAACAAACAGATGAAAGGACGTCACTTCTTCCTTGCAGCAGGCGCATTCATGAGCTACAGCTTCCATCTGAGGTCTTGTCTGCAGTGACCTGCATTTAATTAGATCACCAACTGTTGTGCTGAAAAACAGCACAATGTCTTTTGGTTGTTTTAGATGAATACATATTGTGCACAGAATCATAGAGCTCCCTTTTTAGTTTCCATGGTTGCTTGTGTTAAGCTGGTTTGTGATGAGGGAGGCCTTCCCCTGGAGTGTTGGAAAGGATTAAAAGACTGAAAGCATGTGAGCAAATTCCTCTCTATCCGAAGAGTTCCTCTATCAGAAGGGTTCCAGTATCAGAAGAGTTCCTCTCTATCAGAAGAGTTCCTCTTTATCAGAAGAATTCCTCTATCAGAAGAGTTCCTCTCTATAGGCGCTTTCGGACCAAACAGTTCTAGGGTCTCATTCGATAGGAACTACCCCCTGGGGAGCTTCCCCTAGAACTACATACGTGCTAGGTCTTATTTCTGTTTGCTTTCGCACCGCCAGTAGGAACGCTGAAGTGACGTAAGCCGGCCGGTAGTATCTTTGCTTGAAACGCTAAGAGCTGTTGTTTACACGGCTAGCCAGGGTAGCTGCACATTTTAAGTACAAATTTAATGACTTTTAATACCTTTTAAAATTCCTCTAAAAGGAAAAAAAAATAATACCATTACTGTGGCAAAAGAAATCGACAAACTAGACTACAGTATACACAATTAATGAGTTTCATTGAATTTGAATGACAGAAATATTGAGTGCACATTAGATAACATAACTGCCCTCTCATTAACGAAAATAAAACTGTATGGTGATAGACCCAGTCCGATGGAAAAAAATGTCCTCATGCATTTACCACCGCAGTAGCATTGAACGACTCGATGGGCATAGTACTTTTCGGGTGCTAGCATAGCGCTTGTGCTAGCGTTGTGTTTTTGGTTTTTTCCTCTTTCCCCGCCGCAGCCCTCAAATCGTAAGCTGGACAAACACATTCTTATTTTAGGTTAAAATGCGGATCACAGCCACACAAGCGGACACACAAGCACTTGCCGAAGCGGAATGTACGCTACCTCCTCAATGTACAAATATACATTGGACGTTGCAGAAATGGTCATTGTTGGGGGATATAAAACACCGGTAAAATAAAACATAAAAACTGAGCATACCTCCCCTCCTACAATTCCAGAAATTTTAAGACATTATTAGACCTGAATATCAAAAACTAAATTTAAGACGTTCTAAGACTTTATATTTTACACGGATTTTTAAAAATGGCGGTTGCAAACATCGTATACCTACGTCTGGACCAATGGCCGTACATCCTATGTCACAAGGATCCTATTGCGCTGCGAAAGTACCCACCCTGAAGTAGGAGCTAAAAAAGCCCCTCAAAATGGCGTTCTAAGAACTTTAATCGATCTAAGTTCCTGCGGTGCGAACACGCGAAAAAGGGGTTCCTCTCTATCAGAAGAAGTCCTCTATCAGAGGAGTTCCTCTCTATCAGAGGGGTTCCTCTATCAGAGGAGTTCCTCTCTATCAGACGAGTTTCTTTCTATCAGAAGAGTTCCTCTATCAGAAGAGTTCCTCTCTATCAGAAGCACAGGCTGTAGTCTCTAGTTTATATTTAATTACCACAGAAAATTATTCAGTCTCCCACCGTTTACATCATACTGAGAACTGTGAAAAGCATGCTCCTGTTTAATTGTTCTTTCATTTCAAACAAAGACAGCTCCCTTACCACCATTCACACTCGCAAGAGACCAGACAATCATGACATTTCACACATTATTGTTTTAAAAACCGATAGTCAGAGAGGAGAGGTCCCTTTGAATGTGCCAGAGAGTTCAGCAAAACAAATATCATCTCTCATCATTTCATTAAACAGCTAAACATGATTATTATCTGACCTGAACAGCACATTTTTCATATTTCAGTGGGGTTTTTGACTTTCGTTACTGTCATTAAATGCATCATATAGTTGAAAGCTTATTATAACAGTCTGTGGTTGCAGGCGTCTGTGGTCTACCTGTAGTATAGAGTTATTGTGAAGTGAGAGGTAACCCTTGTCTTCCTCTTTTAGTCGACTGTGAGAGAATTTCAGTAATTTCTGACATAGTGATACTCTTGACATATAATTTGCTTTTTATAGTGCCTTTATTAGCACAGACTGCCGGGGAGAGAGAGAGAGAGAGAGAGAGAGAGAGAGAGAGAGAGAGGTGTCTGTGCTGCCCCGAGAGAAGCCAGTTGTAATTACGCCTGTGCTTACAGCTTTGAACACTGCATGAGATGGGGGCTGGGTGACTCTCTTACTCTCTTGAAGTGAGAGCAGGGAGAGAGACAGAGATCAGGAAGCCAATGATTTCATGTTCAGTTCTTATTTTAGTAGAGCACAGATCTGTCCTGACCAAACTACAGTCTCAACACCAGCAGCTGTCTGATGCCTGGTCTAGGCCACCTGCTCGGCCATTTCCTGTTAAAAACAAAATTCTTAAACAAATATACCGCAGACAGCAGACCTATCCGAGCCTACACTTAACAGTGTGGTTTAAAGGGAAGCTCACACCATGTCCAGCTCATATGACAAACTACAGTGAGGCCTATTTCCCATGATCCCATGGTCATCAGCGTTTGCAAAGGTTGTATGAGACTCATTATCTGCAGAATGAATAAATCACAGCTACACCCTCTCTGACAACACTCTCACCATTCACACACCCTCTATGACAACACTCTCACCATTCAGCCTCTCTCTCAGTTCATTACAACACAGTGGATCAGTCTTTCACTCACATTCTCACCTCCTCTTCCAGAACATAGAGGAGGATTCTTTCACTATATGAAGCCAACTGATAAACCATCAACAAATAAACACATTATTACACTAATTAACAATTAGAAGATGTGCTTCATGTCTTACCCAGTTAAGAAAATCTAAAAAGAAATGATTTGGTCAAATGAGAAGAAGAAGAAGAAGAAGAAGAAGAGGAAGACAAAAAGGAACAGGTTCCAAATCGCAGTAGTCTGAGGCGGCGTCTGTAGCAGGAATAATATCTACGTTCTCTACCTAACAGTTCTCTGTTTTTATTATTTTACATATTACTGGTTGCTGACAGGCTCTGGGGGAAAAAAAGAAGTAGGTCATTAGAATTATTTTAGATTTTTTTAACATTTCCTTTTTTTTTGTTCTTTGCATTCTCTGCTCTACTTCTGGAGGGAGGGGAGGGGCAAGGCCGGAGCCAGGGGACATGCAAATGCTAATCACATATCATCTCAGCAGAGCACACCACTGTTCTCTCTCTCTGCAGTGAGGGTGAGGGTGAGGGTTGCTCTGGTCTTGTGCAGGATTCCTGCACTGTGTGTTGTCTAATGTGTAGGATGACCTTCACTTAGCCTTAGAGTCACACAGAGTTGACTTGGCAGCAAGAACTCAGGGTAATCAGTGTTTATAAAAGTGCAATGATCAAATCCCCCTTACTGGAAACACTACCTTTCCTCAAACCCTCCTGACCCCATCACCCCATCAAACTTCAGCCTGCATGGCCAATAAAAGAGCGAACACTCATGATTCATATTCTGTCAGACAGCAAAATTTCTGTCTTTTCAACAGCACAGATTAGAGAACTGAAGCTTTTAGGAGTGGAGCCTTTTCTGCATCTCTGTGGGCCTGACTCTCATGTCTGAGGTGGATGCATTTCCCTCTCTCTCTCTGTCTCTCTCTCTCTGTATGTCTGTCTCTGTCTTCCTCTTTCTCTCTGTCTCTGTATCTGTCTCTCTCTCTCTGTCTCTCTATCTCTCTCCCTCTCTCTCTCTCTCTCTCTCTCTCTCTGTCTCCCTCTTTCTCTCTCTCTCTCTCTCTGTCTCCCTCTCTCTCTCTGTCTCTCTCTCTCTCTCTCTCTCTCTCTGTCTCCCTCTTTCTCTCTCTCTCTCTGTCTCCCTCTTTCTTTCTCTGTCTGTCTGTCTGTCTGTCTCTCTCTCTCTCTCTCTCTCTCTCTCTCTCTGTGTCACATGGCTGATTAGATGGCTGTCGTAGGTGTAGGGTCAGGAGCTGTTAGACGTTATGAAGACAGAAGTGGATGGCAGGGTCTTGATGGCCAGATTGGAAGAATTAATTACAGCTTGTCTTGTTCTGGATGGCCTCTCTTATTATTATGGATGGAAACGCTGGCCGTGAGGCCGTGAAGATGCTGTGTGTCTGTGATATAAGCGGCTGATGTCCGGCCTCGGTCCTGTGTGGAACTGGAGCTGTCCATTCATCTGCGCTGACTGACGGGTGAACCTGAGATTAAATCCTTGGCATTACACTTGAGCCCAGGCACAGGGGACTGAGTTCTATAGACTCTTTCTCCTCTGAAGAACACAGATGTAGATGAAAGATGAAAGACAAAAATTCTGTGCTCTGCTGGTCACCCACACTAAGCCTCTGCTGTTACACTACCAGTGAACATCTCTGATTTTCAGCAGTGTGTGAAGCTCACGGCACTGCACAGACACACATACGATAATCAAAGAACGCACTGAGGCCAGTGAAGGCAGTTCATATGAGGCAGTCATTATGGTGTAACTTACAAGTATCATTCACTCATGTCATTGAAATAAACCCACAGAGGGCAGAGGAAGGGATGCTGTTAATCCTCTGTCGTGTTGGTGGTGTCATTAAATTGGATGCCTAAGTGAGATTTTAAACACACTTAAGGAACAAAGCAGTAAAATGAAATGATGTGCCAGTACCACAGGTTCACACGGGGTTGTAAAGAAGACAGAGCGGTTCTGCTCTCAGCTACCCGTTATGTCTGAGAAGGATTTAGCAAATTAGTCATCTTTCAAAATAAACGTCACTGTCATCTGTGGGTAGCTTTTAATCTCATTTGTTCCAGCTCACATCCTATTGGAGTTATTTTTATTACTCAACCAATGAATGACAGAGACACTCAGACTCATGTTGTTTATTTCATAGAATTTTCTGTTGATTTATTCTTGACTGTAACAGCTCTCTCTAACATTACACTCACACACACACACTCACACACACACACGCACACACTCATACACACACACACACACGCACACACATGCACACACTCATACACACACACACACACACACGCACACACACACACTCATACATACACACGCACACACAAGCGCGCACACACACACACACGCGCACACACACACACACACACACACACACACACACACGCACACACGCACATAAAGATCTGTATATGTAAATCTGTCTATCATTTACCTTTTTAAGAATACTCTTGTGTTTTCAAACTGAAATTGTGAGAACATACTCTATAAGGGAGTGTATTGAAGTGAGCAGAGATAAAATGAATAAATATGCGGTTTGAGTTGACGTCCTGTCTGCCGGTGACTGAGTGCTTTCCACTCTCACTGTAACATGCAAATCATTTGCACCCGACTTCTCGCCGCACGTGCGGCTATCGGCACAAACCTGAAGCCACGTTTCCCGAGGAAAAGTCAGGGGTTTGGTCAGGGTTGAGCGAGCTCGGTTTCGTCAGGCAGAAAAGTGTGGGTAATTGCTGCATGCTCTTCCTGATTTTGCGAGTCCCTGTGTCGTGTCTGACACAGACGAAGAAAAGCAGTCTCTGTTCCCTTCATAACCTCAGCTGATTGCAGATGATAATTATCACATCCTTCCCTCGCTCCCAATGGGAGGGCAACCTTAGCAAAATTAGCAGCTGTCAAACGAAGCCGTGTTGTCTCCAGCAGGCTGTCAGTAACGCTCTCCTTGCTATTCCTTTTCTTTCACATTTCGTAGAAATTCATTTTTTCATCATGTCACTATGAGCCATGGAGCTGCCCCTGCGGGACGGTTAGCATCCAGCTGAAGGACGTATAATTGTGGTCTTTATGCACTAATTGTTTTTTTTTTCCTTGCTCTAAATCCATCAGCATGGAGTCTGGATTGAGCTTTTACTCATTCCTGCGTCTGGTCTCACCTGCTCTTGTTTTAATACAGCTGTATCGACTTCAGGCTCCTCTCACAATGTAGGCCCGAGGCCAGCAAGCAAAGCAGTAGCAGAAAGACTAAGAAAGTAAATTACATTGGCTTTCTGGGAGCTAGTCATGCATGAGAGTTGCCCAGTTCCCTGATGTATAAAACACAGGGATCAGGGTGGATTTCTCATCAGCACCTAGTCTGTCCCCAGCCCCTTGTCTCTCTTTCCATCAGGCCTGATCATTTACCTCTGTCCTCTGGGAGTCCAGAGACACACTGAACAAGTCAGCACTATCCCCCCCCCCCCCCCCCCCCCCCCCCCCCCCTCTCTCTGCTGCTTGTATTGTCACCAATTATAACCCATTCGGTGAGAGCTTTAGGAGCAGAGACCACTCATTTGCATGGATGCGTTACAGGCCTTAGTTTCCTCCATATGAGACGCCTGTTTAGGTTCCTCTTTGTGACCATTTCTGCTTTAAGTGTTTAAATATTGTGAGGAGAGAGGACATAATTAGACCAATAGATCAGAACATCATGTCTGTTAGGTTGTACTGCTCTTTCTACATGTCTATGAATTCCTGACATTTACAGGAGACTGAAAGAGCAGTGAAGAAACTAGATCCCCTCACTGACTGTAGCACAATGTTTACCAACTGAACGCAAATTACCAACCAAACACATTCTTAGCACACATTACCCACCGAACAACTGAACTTTATGTTTCACCGTTTTCCCATTTCATTTCTTCTGAATGTTATTCTAAACCATTTTTTTCTCATGAGAGACCAATTCCACTCTAAAATTCTTTTTTGTTATTCCTCATGTAGAAAAGAAATTCTTGGCATAATAGAGACAGACAAAAGAATATGTCACACTGTAACATACCGTGGACCTTACACACGGCTCCTTGCTGTATATATCCAATGTGCCAAGTGGTGGGAACATACTGTATATTCTTGTCAAAAGGCCAGTGAAGGTAAAGCTACAGCACGCAGTCGCATCACTATGCTTTTGTATTCCGTTTGTCCATAAACAGATGTTGCTGAATATAGAGTTTATTCATGTGAATGCATGGTTTGACATTGTAGATAATCTTATGCTTATTAAAAGAATATTTTAACTCCAATCTGCTTGAAAATTAATAGAAAAGTTATGTTCATGGCAGTTGTATAAGCACTGGTGCGTTATTCTTCATGGGAAGGGGTTTAGATACAGGTTTACTGCAGTGTAGGTCTCTGGACTAGAACTGCAGATTTAACAGCAAAAGAACTCAAACAATAACAACAAAAAAAGCATTAGTTGTATCTCAGATTGGAAACACTGTAAAAATTATTGCCGCTGACCTTTCAAAAATGGCTGTCCATGCAAGTCCTGGGCCGTCTCTCCCTTTAAGAACAGTGTCCCTACATCACTCAGACAGAAAAATCATAACAGGTCACTCAGACAGAACAATCATAACGGTTCACTCAGACAGGACAATCATAACAGTTCACTCAGACAGAACAATCATAACGGTTCACTCAGACAGAAAAATCATAACGGTTCACTCAGACAGAACAATCATAACGGTTCACTCAGACAGAACAATCATAACGGTTCACTCAGACAGAACAATCATAACAGTTCACTCAGACAGAACAATCATAACAGTTCACTCAGACAGAACAATCATAACGGTTCACTCAGACAGAAATATTAACCGTGAGATCACACTCACTCACAGTATTTTGACTTTAGAGACTGAATTTGAAGACAATATCATTTTTCTGAATTACACATTTTCTTACTGAATTGTCAGAAGTGTTAATGGTTTAAGTCACAATGAAAAGAAACAACAGAAAACTCAGCAGTGAAATTGCTCTTATTGACAATATTTGACTGAATAATAAAATCACACAGTGCCAATCAAGCAGAATTTTTTAGTCATCAGTTTCTGTAATATTGTCTAAAAAATATGACATTTCTGTTTTATGTAATATGCATGCATTTTTTCACAACACCCATGTCTGTCGCTACTCCAACACACTCTAATGTACATACTCTGTCCCTAACATACTCTAACATACATACCCTGTCTGTACTCTAACATGCTCTAACATACATACTCTGTCTCCACTCTAACATACTCTAACATACATACTCTCTCTCTACTCTAACACACTCTAACATACATACTCTCTCTCTACTCTAATACACTGATATATTCTTTCTCTTTATCTGGCTACATCCATGTTAAGTGATAACCATTAGGGTTGATCTGGTTGATTAGAATTAAGTTCTGCTGATCTAGTGAGAAATGTCATACATCATTCTCAGTCCTTAAGCGCCTGTGAATGTCAGAGGATAAATTATTCTGTTCCTTGTATGAGCAGTTAGATCACTAATAGCTGTGGTTTTATTTGTCTGAGGATTATCATACTTATTCGTGTATTTAATGCTGTATTGATTTTTTTAAAAACTCAATCAAGGATCAAAGTTGTGGATAGCACTCTGCAATTCACAATACATTAAAAATTGACAACAAGACTTTTAAAAAATAATACATTTCAAACATTAGAGTCAGATTCAAACATTTGAAACACATATTTTCCTCCAGCACACGGTTTTCACAGCACAGGGTGAACGGCCGAAGGCTGGAGATCATGGTGGAGTGATCTCACAGGGAAAGGTCTTGGGGAGTTGGTGCTCTTGTACAATCAATGGATGATTACTTGCAACACTCAGGTAGCTGGTTGGAGTGGGCAGGCCAGCTCCACGGTGGATGGCGGGAGAGAGAGAGAAACAAATGCCTGACTTGCCTTCATGCCCTCCAGAAGAGACTCTCCAGTCAATACAGGGGAGATGGATTCTATATGTGTCAGCAATTTAGAAAGTACAGCCAAAAGGAATTTCACCTGAACCTGTACAATTTATCACAACAAGCCGAGACCGCGGACTGGGAGGCGAAGCAGCTCCCCCTGTGATGCCCACTGAGGGAATAAGTCAACATCAGCCTCATTAGTCTGGCTGTGCTGTTATTTTTACTGTTTATTTATTTATTGGTTCCTGTATTATCCATATCCCAAATTAACTAAAAAACAATGTAACAATATAAAATATAAGTTAAAAAGGTATAAGTGATAAGTAACAGCATGTAAGACTGCAAATCTTCAGACAGGTTAGCATGTGAAGTAGCCTACTCTTTCACTTTGTCTTTGGGTGGATTACCTGCCTCCACTTCTTTCTTTCTTTCTTTCTTTCTTTGGATGAATAACCTGCTTTTACTCCTATTCTAATCAGCATTTTGGGGTTTGATGGAACATTTAGTGTTATATCATTATTAAATTCTCCCCTGGCTCTATGTTTGTGTTATGACCTCTGCATCGTGAAGTGGTGTGTCAGCTCTGCTTTATTATGTGGTTTCTGTACGGACACATGGACACACAAGCGGAACACACACAGACACACAAGTGGAACACACACAGACACACAAGAGGAACACACACAGATACACAAGAGGAACACACACAGATACACAAGAGGAACACACACAGACACACCAGAAGAACACACACAGACACACCAGAGGAACACACACAGGCGGAGGGCGCTATTCTTTGGAGCTAATTCAAAAGCTTGTTTGAGGCAAATGTTAAGAGAGGAGAGTGTCTGATCTACTGTGGTTAGGTGAACATTCATTATCATCTACGTGAGGAACTAGCACCAAAGCCAGCAGACGCCGCTGTTAGACCTCAGGCCTTCTGGGAAGGATTGAAAGTATGCATGAATTCACAACAGTTATGCCAGTGTGTAATTTGCAAAGCTAATATTTTAAACTCTCCATTTCGTTATAAATTATGCAAACATCTCTAAAAATGAAATAGTTGAGTGGTAAATTGCATTATGATTTTCCAGTGGCAAGAACTTGTTTGAAGGCTTCAGGAAACACATATGAATTAATCAATATGTAATTGTTAATGAATCTCCTGGTGTGGTGATTCAGTATGGTGTGGTGATTCAGTATGGTGTGGTGATTCAGTATGGTGTGGTGATTCAGCATGGTGTGGTGATTCAGCATGGTGTGGTGATTCAGTATGGTGTGGTGATTCAGTATGGTGTGGTGATTCAGTATGGTGTGGTGATTCAGTATGGTGTGGTGATTCAGCATGGTGTGGTGATTCAGTATGGTGTGGTGATTCAGTATGGTGTGGTGATTCAGTATGGTGTGGTGATTCAGTATGGTGTGGTGATTCAGTATGGTGGGAGTGATTCAGTATGGTGTGGTGATTCAGTATGGTGTGGTGATTCAGTATGGTGTGGTGATTCAGTATGGTGGGAGTGATTCAGTATGGTGGGAGTGATTCAGTATGGTGTGGTGATTCAGTATGGTGGGAGTGATTCAGTATGGTGTGGTGATTCAGTATGGTGTGGTGATTCAGTATGGTGTGGTGATTCAGTATGGTGTGGTGATTCAGTATGGTGGGAGTGATTCAGTATGGTGTGGTGATTCAGTATGGTGGGAGTGATTCAGTATGGTGTGGTGATTCAGTATGGTGTGGTGATTCAGTATGGTGTGGTGATTCAGTATGGTGTGGTGATTCAGTATGGTGGGAGTGATTCAGTATGGTGTGGTGATTCAGTATGGTGTGGTGATTCAGTATGGTGTGGTGATTCAGTATGGTGTGGTGATTCAGTATGGTGGGAGTGGACTTTTTGTGGAATTCATGACTCCTCAGCAATGACACCTCGTTTCAAAACATCTGGGACAAATCACTCTTTTTTTTTTCACTTACTTCTGACACAGATCATTTGCTCCATCTCTTTCAGAAAGACCCTCCTCTTTTCCTCACCACATAAAATGCATCATTCACAACCGAGATGCACTGTAAAAGCAGAATCATAACTGTCTTATTATAGCTCAATTTCATCTCATGTCAGCTGTATACTGTCTTTATGCTTCCATCAATTTCCAGGTCCTGTCTCTGACACCCAGACCTCCAAACAGACTCCTGTGGAGGTCAGCCATTACATTACAAGCTTCCAGAATCAGACAGAAAGTACCAGAATGTCTTCATTCTCTCACATGGCACGTAGCTAAAATGAGAACAGCAGAAAAAGAGAAAGAAAAACATATAATAAATAAATAAATCATATGTATGGTCTATGAGAACGGTTTATATTTTGGCCATGCGGTAGTCTGCACTAATCCTGTGAAGGGCTGTTTCTGTTAGCAGGCTCTGTTCTGAGACTCTGTCGTGGATTTGTTTTAAATCACTCAGTAATCCACAGCATGCAGATAACCAACCTTTTGATGTTTTAATGTAATGCCAGATTGCACAGGGCGTGTACAACAATTACACAAAAGACAAATACTTAGTTGACAAATACAGCAGTAAATGCAGTGATTTCAGTACATTGGTGTAATCGGTCAGACTGGGTTAAACAAGAGATTACATAGCATAATGTTGTATGTGTCCGTATCTGGGCTCTGTCACTCAGAGGGAATGAAAACAGTTACTCTGATGACTAACAATAAGCCTGATGGGAAACTTATTGCAGTAGGCACTGAGATGGTGTCCTCAGAACCAGGGGACTTTGGGAGGGTGGTGCCAGGCTCCAGTATTTCCAGTGATCAGGTATTGGAAGGCCAGTGGAACATAACATTTCATAACGTGTGTGTGTACCTGCGCGTGTGTGCATGTGCGTGCGTGTGCGTGTGCGTGTGTTCGTGTGTGTGCGTGCGTGCGTGTGTGTGTGTATGTGCGTGTGCGTGTATGTGTGTGTGTGTGTGCGTGTGTGGAGGATGGGTAGTCTTCACTGTCATCAGTGCTGCTGTGTTCCTCCTCTGGTGATGTGCTGTGTCTTCACAGCTTCACAGTTTGTTCATTTTGTTTCTGTTAAATCTCTGTTTTGTTCATTTTGTTTCTGTTAAATCTCTGTTTTGTTCATTTTGTTTCTGTTAAATCTCTGTTTTGTTGTTGTGTTTCGGTTCTACACCCTTTCACCTCTCATTTGTTGAAGGAGAATAGATGGAGTAAACTTCACATTGTCTGTAGAATGACAGGTTTTCACATTCTCAGCAAAATTGTTTTTACGAAACATTTCTTTTAAAGAGCCATTATGCACACACTCTAGTGTAATCACCTCTCAGAAGATAGAAGACATCTCATTCCAATGGAAATGTTAAAGCACCGAGTCTATGTTATGAATGATCACCCAGACACAATTACAGTCAGTTTCCAGTGGGAGTGACTGTGTGGGAGATTATTATTTGTGACTTGTGCTATCATTGTTTATAAGCACTATATTCTTACCTCAGAGTCAGAGACAGTCCATTTTTCACAACACCTCAATTCATCGGAGTGTTTTGTCATTACTCCTCACTGTGTAATGTACTCTGATAAGGCTGTGAAGTGCCACAGACTGGTGTCTGCACTGACCTCACACACTACCAGTGGATCGACTGATAATCACAACTTCATCCAACAGCAGTTTGATTCATTTTGACACTTTTGACTGAGGGCTACTGTCAAGCTCTTGATAAATGATGCACTTGATAAATGAAGTAGACTACAAAAGAAGAGCTGGAGCACTGAGCTCTGAAGCAAAGAGCTAATTCCAGACCATCCCATTCCAGACTGTCCCATTCCAGACCGTCCCATTCCAGACTGTCCCATTCCAGACCGTCTCATTCTAGACTGTCCCATTCCAGACTGTCTCATTTCAGATCGTCCCATTCCATACCGTCTCATTCCAGACTGTCTCATTTCAGACCGTCCCATTCCAGACTGTCTCATTCCAGACCATCTCATTCCAGACTGTCTGACGTCCGACTGTTCAGGACAGTTTCAGCCTTAAACTGGCCTGTATTCCACTGTATCTTAGCATTCTGACAGCATGCTGATACTACAGCAGAGACTGAGAAACATCTTAATTAAAGTTAATTTACGAATGGGATTAGGAGCTACTCTTCCTTCAGGTCATTTGGATAGGAGACCTTTTGGGAAAACGGGTTTTAAATGTCTGTTGTTTTGCGACAAGAAATTTCCATGCAACCTGGGCAATAAAGAAATTACATTTGAAATATCATCTGCCTCCAGTGAAAATATTCCCCTCCCAGGTTTGTAGTAAATCAATATTTAATAAAAAATATAAAAGAGAAAATGAGGCCAACGAATTGGGTTTGAGAGATCTTTGTAGAAAAGTGTGCATCATAAATATCCTACTGGCAAATTATAAATATACATCAAAATGACACTGACAATATGTGTCTGTTATCAAATATAGACCAAATGAAACGGATCAGAAAGCTATTTGTCTGATCTCATTTGACTTTAGTGACAAATGTGTTTTGGTTACCCATGGCTGGACTCAGAATAAAATGAATACTTCCATATGCATTTAGAGACCAGCATACGCACACTTCCCTGTACAATCTCTCTCTCTCTCTCTCTCTCTCTTCCATACACACACAAACACATGAAGGATACCCCTACCCCTTTGTTTCTTCCTTACACACACACACACACACACACACACATGATTGATATGTTTTTATTTATTATATTGTTATGTTTTTCTTTAATATTTTTGGTTAAACATAAACTGTGATTTTTAACATTCTCCAGTAAGTAAGCATGTATTCATGTTCATGTTTGAAAGGAGGGATATAGCAGTCAGATGCTCCTTTGTGGGAACCATAGTCTTTACCATATTTGGGCGTATAAAAAGGAAATGTTAGCAGATTTCTTTTCACTCTGCACATTGAATTTTTCGATTTTTTGAGAATATGAAAAAATTGGAAGGAAGAAGCTGGAGAGATTTTGTAGTGTAGGGAAGACATTGCTGTTAGTCCATCCTTGCTGGTTAGGATTAGGGTCAGGGTCAGGGTCAGGGTTAGGGTTAGGGTCAGGGTTAAGGTTAGGGTTAGGGTTAGGGTTAGGATTGGGGTTAGGGTCAGGGTCAGGGTTAGGGTTAGGGTTAGGGTTAAGGTTAGGTTTAGGGTTAGGGTTAGGGTTAGGGTTAGGTGAAACTGATAAGGTGAAACTGACCGCCTGTGTCATACTGCAGTAAAATATAATATACTGAAACTCTATACCACAACAAATAGCAACTGCTAACAAGAGAAATGCTGAGAGCAAGTTATGTTTGAACAACTGACTACATTGCATCACATCATACTAAAATTTTTAAAAAGATGTCTTATCCCTCTGTGTCTCTCTCTCTCTCTCTCTCCCCTCTCCCCCTCTCTCTCTCTCACTCTCTCTCTCTATATATAGTTTAACTCTTGTGTGTGTTTAACTCTTAATAACTCTGTTAAACCCTTTCTCTTTTTACAGCTCAAATGTTGTGCCTCATATTTTCTCAGTAAATTCAGATTTTTTTCCTGAAAAGCATTTGGCATGACAGAACGTTTCATCACTCTGTGTTCCCAGGACTATGCTGAGAAGGAGAAAAGCTTGGCCAAAGCCCTAGAGGACCTGAAGGCCAACTTCTACTGCCAGCTCTGTGACAAACAGTACTATAAGCATCAGGAGTTTGACAACCATATTAACTCATACGATCACGCCCACAAACAGGTAATGGCCCTGTTCCTCTCTCTCACACAGCCTGCAGAGAGAAAGAGAAACACACACACACACTTACACACACATAGGGGGTGATGGAGTGTTGTCAGAAGATCACAGTAAATAAAGCCTGTAACACATACACATGTCACAAGACAAATGATCTCACTGCTTCCTCAGTCACCCGCCTGCCACTGTGGGTCTTAAAGATGAAGTTTTAATTTCAAGTGCCATACATCTCAGGCAGACAGAACAATTGGAAGTTATTGCGTTTGTTGTTGTTGTGGTCTTTTTTTTTTTTTAAGATGGTAAATCTATGAAGGTAAATCTATCTCTCACTATGAAGCTACAAGCAATTGGTCATGTGACCCTGCCCCATTCTCAGTGTATGCTGCTCAAATATGGCTCATCTTGGATATTAAGTGATGAGAAAAACACTATTCAGATATCTTAATTTAGACTACACAGACCAGCAAGAACATTTTTGTTTGAGCTTCTTCCATCTTACTGCTAACATAATTCATTCAGATATGCTAGTAGTTATGTACATTATATGTTCTCGAGTTTGGTTGCTGTTGTCAATGTTTGCTTCTGGACCCCCACCCTCCCCTCACCCCCAGCCCTCCAAAAAAAAAAAAAAAACCTTTAAATTGCTCCATAGCATTAGGGCTCCCGCATCCAGTACATAAAGTCACATTCAGTAGCATTAGGGCTCACACATTCGATAGATAAAGTCACATTCAGTGGCTTTAGGGCTCACACATTCAGTATGTAAAGACACATTCAGTAGCTTTAGGGCTCACACATTCTGTAGATAAAGCCACATTCAAATGTTAGTTTAAGAAATTCAGGAGTATAGAAGTGCGTAACACAAAACAAACAAGGTTTAACCAAGAGTTAAAGGTCTAATTCCAGCACTTGTCCTCTTGTTTGATTCTGGTACTGACCCTTCTGTCCTGACTAACTGAGAAACGAAATGCCCGGTGTCTCTGGAGCCCTCTTGGCTGTCAATAACAGGGCTCGCTGAGCTATTGACCGCACACATCTGCAAACCTTGCACCCATAACCTCACTATTGAATACCACCACAAGTGAAAAGAACAGATTATGGGAGAGGGATCCTGGTTCAGTGAGCACACCAAAGCCTATCTGAACACTTTCCACTCTAATCTAACCTTCAGTCTGCACGGCTAGGGCCTGCTCCAGCTTCGGTAACTGCTGCAGTCCAAACAAAAAATGACACCGTGACTCCCTCATCAAACAGCTGATGAATGGAAGGCTCAAATGCAGGCCACACCTCCCCACAGACAGGCCACACCTCCCCACAGACAGGCCACACCTCCCCACAGACAGGCCACACCTCCCCACAGACAGAACACGCCTCCCCACAGACAGAACACGCCTCCCCACAGGCAGAACACGCCTCCCCACTGACAGGACACGCCTCCCCACAGGCAGAACACGCCTCCCCACAGACAGAACACGCCTACCCAAAGACAGAACACGCCTCCCCACAGGCAGGACACACCTCCCCACAGACAGGACACGCCTCCCCACAGACAGGACACGCCTCCCCACCGGCAGAACACGCCTCCCCACAGACAGGACACGCCTCCCCACAGGCAGGCCGTACCTACAGAGAGCAGAGAGACAGAGACCTACTCAAGAAGCTGACAGGAACAGACATACCAGCTCTCAGTGTCCGGTTGTTATGCCTCCGGTGTAATCAGTGGAACAGGACAAGAGTACTTATGGTAGACATCTCTACTCAGTCTCTTCTTCAGTTCAGTTTGTGATGTAACCAGAGGACCTGAGGTGTAACAGAGTTCAGTCACATTCACAAAGTTTTCTAGGGCTTTTCATCTCTGAGTCAACAACTATACCTCCAGCCACCTGAGCCTGGGATCAATATAGACAACTCAAGTTCTCTAGCTGTTTGCTACCAGGATCAATATAGACAACTCAAGTTCTCTAGCTGTTTGCTACCAGGATCGATATAGACAACTCAAGTTCTCTAGCTGTTTGCTACCAGGATCGATATAGACAACTCAAGTTCTCTAGCTGTTTGCTACCAGGATCGATATAGACAACTCAAGTTCTCTAGCTGTTTGCTACCAGGTATGTTGAAAAAAAGCACAAGCACCCACATGGATGAGGGGGAAGCGATAGAGTAGAGACCCGGTCCAAACAGGATCAAAGCGGTTAACCAGGTGTGAGGAGAGCCCCCTTAACATGACAGAATGGAATCTGATGTGACCGGCAGGCTTCCCTGACCATGTGCCCCACTGATGGTAAATGCAATCAGTGAAGCCTCCTCAAATAGGAAAGGTTACAGTGCCACTGAACTGTGTATAACATCAGAGCCTGAGTAGAATACGAAATGCAGGAACTCTCACAGCCACCTCCTGCAACCAGAGCTATTTTTACATCTAACTGTTACTATCATAATACCCAGGATGACCTCAGAACCTGCCTCTGTAAAATAGCACAGCGGTCTGTCTTCGTTCAAAGCAATATCTCCAGAGGAGGCAGTCATCTGTCTTAAAGCAAGGCATTAAAAATTCATGGATAATTGAATGAAAGCTTTTAGAATTAATTGGACCTGATAGCTATTGTGGAATGAGGGAGAAGTTGTTGCTTAGACAATTTTAGGTGCTTCAAAGCATAAGTGTTTTTAATAGCTCTAAATGTAAGCTGTGTGTGCAGAGCATATGGAAATTAATTTACATTGTGTGATCAGTTAAGTGGTTGCCTAGTATTACATGTGAGAATGTACCATGTCAGTCAAACCCAACAGCAGCATGGTGATGTATTGGCTAACACTCTTGCCTGGTGAGAGAGAGAGTCAGGCCACAGAACTGGAGTCAGTCCCCAGCCCTGCAGAGGCTGCCCACTGCTGCTAATAGTTAGGATGGGATAAATACTGAGGATGAAACCCCTTCATAAGTGTGTAGCCTTAATGTTGATCATTAATATCAATGAAAGAAAGTACAGTTTCCACATCTCTTTTCCCTTGGCTCTTGCATGAATACTGACGAGGCAGCAGACATGACCAGCAGTAGATGTTAACCCTGCATTGAAAGCCCAGTTTTTTCAGACTTGGAGATAAATGCAAATTAGTATCAGCAGGTTTTATCTAAAATAAATAGGACAATTTCATGCAGTTTAGCAACCTCATCCGTAACTACATTTCATTTGGGCTGAAAATGGGTTTGATGAAGCGTGACATTGGTGTGCAAACACCTTCATTACCTTCTGCAGTCTCCAAGAGATTTTTAATCTTTTTTTTTTTTTTTCTGCAGTGTATTCCTGAATGCCTGATACTGACAGGCACCACGTCCTCATAATGCAGGGTTGTTAAGCAGAGAAAAAGATTCATGGTCTCAAAGAGGATTATTATTCAAATAAGTGTGTTATGTTGGTGGGAAGCATGCCCTGTTTAGATGCACTGATAGTGTGAGTGTGAGTGAAGGACTCTGTGTCATCCACAGAGACTGAAGGAGCTGAAGCAAAGAGAATTCGCCCGTAACATCGCCTCCAAATCCAGGAAGGACGAGAGAAAGCAGGAGAGAGCTCTCCGACGCCTACATGAACTGGCTGAGCAGCGGAGAGAAGTGCAGTGGTGGGAGTCGTTCTTTTATTTTCATCTTTATTTTAGCTTCTCTGTGTGTGTGTGTGTGTGAGTGTGTGTGTGTGTGTGTGTGTGTGAGTGTGTGCATGTTATTCAAGCCATTCAGTATGCACTTGATAAACTGTACTCTTTTGTTATAGAATTATTTGGAGATTATTACTGCAAAGCTATATTAAGCCATTATCAGCCATACAAGACTGTAGCACAATTGTAAGCACTGTATAAATATCTGTAATGTGCAACAGAAAAATGCTTGTGTCAAAGGAATGCACATATATTCCAATAAACCAGCATTACAGCTATGCTTACACCACATTTGGGAAATAGATTCATCTTAACTGCTTGTCTCAGAATATTTTTTTTTCTGTTTCTGTGGTGCAGTGCTCCAGGAAGTGGGCCCATGTTTAAGTCCACCACTGTGGCAGTGGAGGGAAACATCAGGGCCTCCTTCTGTGAGGACTCTCAGGAGGAGAACCACATTTCCACCGTACTGGAACCAGGAGGCCAGGCTCTTTCCGCTAACTCAGTCCCAACTAGCAACAGCAAGCAGTCCCCATGGTTATACAATGGAAAGGCCAAAAAGCAAACTTTCAGACGCAAAATTGCATTCTCCTTTTCTCTTCCGAAGAAAGCATCCGTGAAGCTTGAGTCATCAGCGGCGGTTTTCTGCGACGGCCCTGAGGAGGGATCGATGGAGCGGAGCCACAGACAAAGCCTCCACAGGCCCTTTGCTGAGCTCCGCCTTCCTGGTTCCCCTGCTGAGGGGAAAGTACTAAATTGCGAGGAGGCGATTTACTGCATTGGCACACAGCAGGCCAAGCTGTCTCCAGAAAATGGTGGTGAATGGAGTCAGGGGTCATCAGATACAGCCCCAGAGACAGACAACCGCCCACCCTCCACCAGAGATTTGTGTGCTTTGGTCGTTTACTCAGAAGATGTGTCCTGTCCCTCTGCCCCCCACTCATCCTCTTCCCCATTATGTCTGAACAACTCTGATATTTCCCTTGACTCAGAGGACTCCGTAGACAGGCTGAGAAATGGGCTGGTTGAAAATAAACGGGAAACCAACGAGATGGTTGAAATAGAAACCAGTGTTGAGGGGGACAGAGCCTTTGTCATTAACAGTCCGTTATTAGAATGTGAATCAGCACAAAACCAGGTAAAAGAGGAGGACTCAACCCTTAAAGACTCCTCGTTTACAAAACCCAGTCAGCCGTTCTTCTCTGTTGTGAGCAGAGACGGCAACACCATTTTCCAGTGGCCCTCAGAGATGCTCTCTTTCACCAAGACAGAGCCCTCTGTGTCATACAGCTGCAACCCCCTACACTTTGACTTCAGAGGATCACACATTCGAAGATCAGCTGACACACAGGAAGGGACAGAGATCAGAAGTGATGAGGAGTCATCTGTTGGCTCTGCCTCCATGAGTCCTAGGAAATCTCCCTTCCCTGCCAAGCATGCAGAGGAAAGACTAGCTAACGCCATTGACGGTCCCAGCAGAGAACCTGAGGTGAAGGTCAGAAAGTGTTATCAGTTTTCCAGTGTCACAGAGAGCTGCCCCAGAGCGAAAGTGCATGGCAAATGTAGGCATCGAAAAGACTGGACTTATACCAGTAAGAGGCAGGAGGAGAAACTGCAGTCTAGAGAAAGACACCATTACAGAAGTTGCAACAAAAAGAAGAAGAGGAGGCGGCGGAGGAGGAGGAGGGAGAGATGTCGAGAGGCAGAGAGACACCAGGGCGATGTGGAGAAATGTAAGAAACGGCCAGAGTGTTTGGAAGGACTTGATAGCCAATTTAGAGGCACCACTTCACAGCAAGTGTCACCATTAGAGAAGTCAAAGCAATCAGCTCAAAATCAGACTGAGGACGGCAGCAGCGCTCCCATGGCAGAGGGGGCGGGGGGCAGGAGTCAGGAGACAGCAGGCGGCGTAAACGGCTCAGCGGGCTGTCGGAGTCTCTCTGATGAGGCTTGCGCCGACGGTGAAAAGGTGCTTGGGAACAGCGGGAGAGACCCAGACGATCCATCTGCAGCGGAGAAAAACATCACAGGAGATAGCTCACACTGTCAGGACATGATTCACACTGAGAACACCAGCACAGCCCAGCCAGGCCCAGATGAGCTGCCTGCGCCCACAGGTAAACCTGGGCAGGGAAAATATGGAGATCAGATTTTGAAAAGGAAACGCAAAGCTTCCGTGAGTGTCAGGGATGAGTGCGACTCAGACGGAGCGCAGTGTGTCCGGTGTAGGTCACTGGTAGAAGGCCCCAGTGAGCAAATGAGCTCTGTGGATGAAAATGACCTTGTAAATTTCAAATGTTCATGTTACCATCATGGAAGAGAGAGAAAAAGACAGAGACGCCCTTGCATCCTCGATCGAACCTCACACTCTGGTAACGAGAGGCTCCTGGTTGGCAGTCATGTTCTGGACGTAGAGGACAAAGGCGCCGTGGAGAGGAGTGTGAAAGACCTTGTTTTAAAAGGCATGCATGACAGGTCCAATGGGCCAGACCAGAGCTCATGCAGTATTAATGATGGAGAGTGCAGCGTGGTTGATTCCCAGGCAAAGAGATCCATTAGCAGTGTCCTGGGTCAAACTGTGGTGGATACAAGTGAATGGCATGGGAACCTCTGTCTCTCTCAGATCAATGCACAGTGCACTGAGTCCAGGAAAACTCCACCTACGAGAGACACCAATCCTGCAGAGACCACAACAGACACAAATGAGAACCATCTTCCAGCACTGAGCATTGAGGCTAAAGACACAAAGGGCCCTACAAGGGATTTGAACGAGTCAGATAGACCTGCTCAGATTTGCCTGCACGACGGGAAGGAAAAAGCCCTACAGAAAGCAGAGAAAGCCAGTCATGACAAATCATGTCAACACAGTCCTCAGATACAGTTTTCCAGGTTTCAGCTGGGACCGCGCGCTGAGGAGGAGACCGTGAGTCGTGAGCGGTTCCGTGCCGCCGGCAGCCCGTTCCACCCCCCGCCGCGTTCTGCGTGTTCTCCGTGTTCTCCGTGTTCTCCGCAGGCCTCAGACGTCATGGAGCGCCCACGCCCCCTGCACATCCACGCCCACGGGCTGGTGCTTCACCAGCAGATGTTCCCCCCCAAATTTAAACCCATGCTGCCCAGGTCCCCCGGCGTCGTCCCTGTGTCATCTCCTGTCCTGCATCCCGTCCATCTGCCTTCGTCCGTGCCCTCCGGACCAATCACCATCCGTCACACCATCCTCCAGCACCACACCGCGTTTCTGTCCCCACAGCCGCCCCTCTTTCCCCAGGTCATGCCTGTGACGCGCCTCCCCCTGGGCCCAGAGATCTGCCCCCCTCCTGCTCCTTCCTTTGTGAGTCCTCCACAGATGTCAGTAGTGCCTCCACCCAGTCTACACCCAATGGCAGTGACCTTCCACACCCTGCCCCGCCCTGCCATGTTTCCAGCCATGCTCCCCCCCCCCTCCTGCAGTAATCCCCCTACAGCCACTCTTCTAGGGCATCACCTCGTGTATCAGTGATATGGTTTAGAAAGCAGCATGCCAAACCCTAAAGGACTTTTGCTAAGATGTTGAAATAGTATTATTAGGAATGCAAATAGTAATACCAATACCAGAGCTTTGTTTCCAGTGGAAAGAAAAATGAAAAGCCTTTTCTATGCCATCCTCTTATACTGGTGCATTTACCCCTCTGACCCAACACACACTACACACACACACACACTCGCGCACAGACACACACACACGCACAGACACACACACACACACACTCACACACACACACACACACACACACACACACACACACACCACGCACATGTGCGCACACACACACACGGACACACGCACAGACACTCACACACACACACACACACACACACACATGCACAGACACTCACGCACACGCACCACGC
This sequence comes from Chanos chanos, assembly GCF_902362185.1. NCBI lineage: Eukaryota > Metazoa > Chordata > Actinopteri > Gonorynchiformes > Chanidae > Chanos > Chanos chanos. The sequence continues at coordinate 39,890,482 of NC_044504.1, forward strand.
GCACACACACACACTACACACACACACACACACACACACACACACACACACACACACACACACACACAGAGACACAGACACTCACACACACACCACGTGCACGCGCACACACACACACAGACACTCACACACACACACACACAGACAGACACTCACACACTCTCACACACACACACACACACACACACACACAGACACTCACTCACACACACACACACATACTGGTCTAACAGACAGTTTGTCTTTCTCTACTATGAATGATATAAAAGAATTGCTTATTTATTTTAGTCAAAATTTAAAGGCCTGGACTGTCTCCTACTCTGCTGACAAATACACTGACATGATGGTGTTGTTCACTGTTTCTGTGTAAGCAGTCTTCTGCTGAAAAAAAAATCTCTCAGTAGAGAGGAATCATGTTTTTGCTCTCTATTAATGGCTCTTCCAAATTAATAAACTGCACAATTCTGTGCACACAGTTTTGTGTGCACTACGCCGCATATCATTAATTTGATAGTCACATTAAAAATTACACTTGCAATGTAAATCAGGCTTTTTCATTTTAATGATCCCTGCATAGATACATTAGACAGTCAACAATATTTAACAATGAGCTCACAGAAAACCCACACTGTAAAGTTAAGTCACTGTTATGAAGACATACAGGTATTAACTATAATGTCTATAAATTACAAGATGAAGGGACATAGACATGAATAAACTCAACCTGGGGACTGTAGTTTGTTAAAGTTCAATTCTTTGAACATTTCGCAAACACAGAACATTAAGGAAACATGGTTTGATCGGTATTATTTAATTTATGTAAAAATGGAGCTTGTATCATCTACAATAGGGCATTATATGCAATAGTTTTTCAACAAAAGCACAAATAGAATTAAATGTGAAACTACAAGTGTGTGTTTTAAACATTTGAATTCAGATCGCACGAACATAATTTATTTAAATTCATAACACGCCTGGGAGTTGAAAATTCTGAGGTGTTGCTGATGAGTGTGTATGGAGATACAACAGCACTAATTCACCTGCCTTCTGCACAACAAAACGATGCCGTCTGAAGGAACTATATATGTGCAAATATCGATAAAAGTGTAGTCATGATCCCAAGTTCATTGCTGATATTCCCAGTTCTGTACAACATGTTATTCCAAAAGTGTTTCATAGAGTCATTTTTTATGTTCACCGGCCTGTGTGTTAGACGTGTCTGGGCTAGTTTGTGTGAAATACGTTTAAATTTACAGAGCAGCATTTCATAGACGGTCCAGTGTATTTCATGAAAATGTTCAATTCAGTTCACATAAAATTATCATTGACCCACTGCTGTATCCCCTATATTAAATTTGCTAGAAAAAGTTTAGAAAATACATGGTTGCATAATAAATGGTTGTTGTTGCATCAGGCCAGTACACTGCGTCTGAACATAAGGGAAAGTTTGAGAAATTTGCATGGACTCTCTTCAAAGTCAGAGGACTGGATTCAAAATGGACATGATAAACAGACAAAGGCCTCAAAGAATCATGTTGTTTTTTATGTTAGTAAATTTTTAACTTTTTATTTGCTAAAATTCAGTGAAAACTGATGTGAGGAGACAGGTGCAGTTATTAATGGAAAAAAAACGTTCCATGGGAGTGTATTTTAGCTCAACAGACAGTCAGTATTGGCCCCTCAGACATATAGCATGAGAGTATTAATTCAATTTGCCTTCATCTTTTGTCAAACAATGGTAATACTGTCCTGAAAACCTGAAACCTGATTAGCACTGATTATTACTGAATACATTTTTACCAAAGAATGTCTGGTGAAGACACTGGTTGCAAGACACTGCAATGCAACAATCAGACATGGTTGGCAACCCCCCCCCCAGAAAAGCAACAAAACAACCACAAAACAAAACCGAAAACAGTTCATTCTCAGCTCTGAATAAAGTAATAAATGCATTTGAACTAAAAATGTTTAATCCCCACGTTTAATTCCCACTGACCCTTAAGAATTAAAACAGATGTTTTACTGATCACAAGTCACGTCATTGGTAAGGGCAAAAGAAAATCAGGCCTGTGGAATTATGACGTCAGTTCAAAGAAGACGACAAGATTTGCCTGGTCTTTTGTGTTGAATGTTGTCTGACTGATGATAATTTCACAGGAGGGATTCCGTAGGCCCTGGAAAACACTACTGCACAGAGCTGGATTTTACTGTCTTTAAAAGAGAATTAATGGCTCATTGTCAGCCTGTCATCTGTGAACTGTAAGTTTGGATAGAGACAGCCAGCCTCTGCTCCACACGTTCATGTTGAAATCCTCTCCACATATTTTGTAATTGCACAATGTTTATGTATGTAAAGCAGCTGGGGAAATGTACAGCTTGTAAATTATTTGTATGTATAATGAATATAAGATTTCATGTATATGTAAATATGTTCCTGTTTTTATTGTGGAAGTTATCCTGTACGTATGAATTATGTAGATATGACAAAGCAACTATGTTTTTTACCCTGATTTGCCAACTGAATCATGTTTAAGTAATATCTAATAAAATAACCAAATGAGAACTTTCCAAATGTGTGCTCATTTTAAATGGTTTTAAAGCGTGCACTTTTTAGTCTTGTTATGTTTCTGAAACATTTTCATGTCTGGAAATGCATCAAACCCCATGTTTTTGACATTACAGAAAATACTGAAGAAAATGGCTCTGTTGCCTCAGGTAGTGAACATTCTAAAATATTTCATCACTGATATTCTGAAAAGTAACGGGGAGGAAAAGCCCGTTGTCGTGGTGATCTCTGAGTATCTAAAGCATAAACAGACGGACAGGCTCTCAGCCTCGCTGAGACAGCAAATGGCGATTCAGCCTTTTCTCTTTCACTGCACCTTTGAGCAACTTCAAAGTCCCGCTTTACTTTAGAGAGCAGAAGCAGTTTAACTCGTAATTTTAAAAGTGCCAAGCCGAGGCACACAGAGCGGCTTCAGGTTTTTTCACGTTTTGCCACTTTCATCTGAGGAGCAGCTTTCCGCTCCCTGTCCAGCTCAGACAGAGATGACCAGTATTCACTGAAGGCTTTTGATTCAGAACAGCACCGTAGCTATCTGTAGTATTACTCACAGTTTGTGAAATGACTCATCACACATCTCCAGTCCCTCTCCGGTGCCTGCATGTCCCTGGAACAGACGCACACTCTCTGGATTCCCAGAATCACAGTACCCTCTACCCAGCAGGGCAGAATCATGTCTTCCTGCTGTCTAACCTGCTGCCAGGGAATTACAGAACAGAGCGCAGAATGGAGCCCATCCTGTGGACCAGCTTTCATTTTGGACTGGTACTGGAATTTACTGCTCATGAAGGGAAAGAATAGACTGCACTTTATTTATGACTTGTCACGTAAAAAGGACTATCATTTACATAAATATCTTGTTATATAATATGCCAAATTGCTACGTTTTGTGATTTGGCACTCGCTGTCTCTTCAGAGCAGATCTTGCCTCCAGACTTCTGGGCCACCTCTTTTCATACACCCACATGCAGCGCTGGTTCCCACTGCTGCAATAATGGAGAGATAAACAAATGCATGCATAATACAGCAAACAACAGCAAAAAATACAAATTTTCAGTTTGGTTTCAACACATAATCATTTCTTTGCATTCATGAGTGGAGGCTCTCTGAGTAATCGCATTTGTTGATTGGAATTTCACATTTAATGTTTCCGTACTATTTCTGGGATGTGACTGTGTGTGTTAATAAGGGCAGGGTGGCTGATTGGTACTTACAGAGTTATCTCATTGTTTTTTTTTTTTTTGTTGTTGTTGTTATTTTGTTTCCCTCCAAGGTCAAGGGATACAAGAGAAAGTGAAGCAATAACCGTGGCAAACACCACACAGGACTGTCAAGTTGTTAAATTAAAGCTTAATTAACGTTTCCATTTTCTGAGAACAGGACTTTATTACCAGACAAAGACAAGCCCCTTGGTGTCTTCACAATCATTATTATAAAATGGCAGGAAGGTCTCTGTGGCTCTCAGTGGGCAGAGGAGCAGCTGCATAAAGGGCCATAAACTTTAAAAGCCATACTCTAACTCGTGTTGGATTCTGTCTGGAGTATATATAAAAAAATTGACCTTCAGTGCACTGCTTTGTAGCTTTGCGTAACAGACACAGTTTAAAGCTCTTTAAATGTACAGGAAATTTAAAATGGTAGATGCTCCCGGACTCCTCTGAAAGTTAGAACAGTTTGATCAAAACATCTGAACTTCTGCACATGCTCACGTGGCAAACTAGACAAACTGAATTTTAAACATTGCTACCGGAGAGCACATATCGAAGAATCACTGTTTATTTTCTTAATCACACAGATGTTAATGTGCCACTATCCACAATCATTAGCAGTGTATTTTTATATATTTCATGATGTATTTGCACAGAAAAGCTAATCAGGGCTCTGAAATACAGAATAGGCTGAGAAATTCATGGGTTTTGACTTAGTTGAGAGCAGTTCTCCTGGTGCCAAAGATAGTGTTGATTGTTTAGTTGTGTGAGCACTGCTGATTCTCTCTCTTATATGTGAGGAGGAGGTCAAGGACTCTTAATGGCAGTGTCCCTCTTTAGATGACATTTGATTGGTGCGAACTGTCTTGCTACCCTGGTGCTATGGATTGTCTGTGTTGGCTGATATCGCTTTCCCTTCTTGCCCCCTCAAATCCCCCTCTTGGTGCTGGTGTCAGTAAACTACATGCTCCTTGTCTCCAGATGGTTTATGTCTAAAAGAGGGGTAGACACTTTTCTTTTCACAAAACTTCTTAAATGAGAAACATCAACATTGAAATGCAATTATTTTACTGGATCTAAAGCTTATGACACAAATATAATGAGTGATATTTCCGAACATTACCAACAATATCTTCCTCTCTCCAACTCACTCAGCTCTGTAATTTATAAAAAAACAAACAAACAAAAAACATTATCATATAGAATTCATGATTTTGCAAAAATGTCATATATGTCTCAAGTAGGGATGTAATTTTGCGATATTGTGATAAAAATGTCTCGGTACCGTCGTGGGACCATGTCGAAATCCACCAGGATATTACATGGTTATTGTGCTAGTATATCTGTGTTCCACTATCTCTCCTTGTTGAAAAATGTAGCATACTGATTAAGACACTTCAGCCAAACAAGACGATATTTAAAAAAAAAAAAAAAAAAAAGGTAACACACAGCATAAGCATGATCCTATTACTCAGAAATGATTAATGTTAACAAAAATAACCCCAGGTTCCTTTCTGATACAGTGTCTAAACTTATCCAGAATTACTCCCCTCAGTCTAGCCCTTTTACTGCAAACGATTTTGTTGATTTTTTCTCGCAAAAAATAGACTTAATTCGTGGTGATATTCAAATTAGTCTATCAAACCAGACTGTCTGCATGCTCTCCCTCACTGTGCCTGAGATTAATCAGGGTGTGCACCTTTTAACTCAAGTTAAGCCTATCTCTCTAGATGCGCTGTCCAAACTGGTGCACTCTGCTAAACCAGCCTCTTGCCTCCTTGATCCCCTACCTGGTATCTGGATGTAATGGTTAGCAACTCTAAGAACCCAGTGCTGCCAGTGCACACTGCACAAATGCTGGGTGTATGTAGGGAAATTGCTAACGTTACCCTGCTGAGTTTCAGTCCCAGAAATGTTGTTTAGCCAGCTGAGCAAGTTAGCTAGGTAGCTCACCAAGATAGCCAGATTTGTACATTCATTTGTGTGGAAAGGGATATTCTCTTTTGTGCTAATAGATTTACCAGGTGTTACGTTGGCCTAAGACAAATCTGTGGCTCTCTTAAATGGCATACTACATAGTACTCATACACTGATCTTGATGTAAAAGTAAAAAGTAAAGTAAAGTAAAAGTAAAAGTAAAAGTAGTATGCAGTACGTGAAAAAAGATTTTGCAGTACACGACAGTTACCTGGATGATGTACTACTCTAGCACAAATTTGCAGTATACAACCAGAGCTCACTTTGTTGGGTACTGCATCCCATGATGCAACGCAGTAATTTCGAAAAACATGGCGGACAGCGGCAGTCATGTGACTGTGTAGAACACTAAATGAAAGTTCTCATACTTGCAAACTACATTGTATGCTAGGGTGGGGAGTAGTGTGCAGCACAGTGTATTCTGGGCCAGTATGCAGTATGTGGTACACAGTATGCCATTTCGGATACAGCCACTGTCTGAATTAGCTAACTATCAGAATGTATAGTGGATATATCAGCAAGGTTTGTTTCATTCTAGACTTTCACTCTCGGTATTCTGAAGTGTAAACAAGAAGCCACAAATGTATGTTGTATACTTTTTAATCTGTCTTCATAAATAATAAATACTCATACTTTTAAAAAGATACAGTAATGTCAGTTGTGTGTTTGTCCTTAGTGATGTGAAAATGTACGTACACCCCATGAAAACTCGCCTTCTTCAAGTATCTGAACATATGAACATTTGATATTCATTTTAACAATATTGAAAGTGATATAGTTAAACAAACAATACTGGAAACATCTAATTTTAAAATGATTTGTGATATTTAATTAAACAGAGATGCAATTTTCTTGTGGAAAAATTAAGCGTTTATATTGCTTTATTTAAACATTTAAAATATGATCTGGTGTTCTCTTTCTAAGTACGCTTTCATCGGGCTAGCAGTGTGGTAGGAGATTTGGAGGACGATGTAATTTTTAATGTTGATCGCCTCCATACTGGGCAAATCGGTCAAGTTGTAGGATAAATCGCTTTTCTTCACTTTGTATGGATCTCATCCAATATGTGTTTGAATTTTCAGACAAGAACAGCTGCGCGCAGGTTCATCCAGGCAAAACCGGTAATTACCGGCTAACAGAAACCCTGCCCTATATCAAAGAAAATCTAAGCCATTGTAACTGTGACCACATGATCTACACACAGCCATAGTCACAAGTAAGGAAATATGTCAAATCTAAACAGCTAAGTGCACCATGATTATGGTACTTAATTATTCTGTGAAAACGTTAAACATTTTAAAAGCAAATGTTAGCATCATATGAGAACGCAATAAGTGTTTGTGTCATATAAGAATGTAAGTAGTGTTAATGACTTTTAAATATAAAATACACTTACCAATGCATTCTTCTTCTTCTTCTTCTTCTTGTTAATGTTCATTCATCACAACTCTTCCTTGGGTTATTTGGTCTTCTTAAGGATTTTGAAGTTCCTCCTATTCTTTGGGAGATCCTGGATCTTGCCAGGGATATATCCACTCCTTAGCACCACTGGTTTGACAAGGGCCCTGTGTGTTCCTGGCAAGCATCCTAGGTGTTTGTTCAGTTCCAAAGAATGGCCGCCCAGGCCCTGGTTGAGACATTCTTGTCATCTGGTATTGGGCTGTTGATGATCATCGCTCCTCTCTTTTCCTTGTCGATCATCATGATGTCCAGCTTTGTGGGGATCTTCCTGTTGGTTCTTATGTCCTTGTCCCATAGGATTTTTACCTTGTCATCCTCTGTCACTAGTTCAGGCTTATGCAGTCATGGCTTCTGATGCACTGGGATCTGTTAATGCTCACAGATTGTCCAGTGCTGGGGTGTTGTTGTGCTTCTCCAAGGCCTCAGTGTTGGTGATCCTCTGGCATCCAGCCAGTAGGTAGGCAACTGTCTCATCCTGTTTCTTGCGTAATCTATATTTTGGGTCATTGGTTACTGTCAGTATTCTTGCTTTATGGTTCTTGGTGTTCTCTGCCTTGCCGTGCACCGAGAGCTTCCGTTGTCTTGGGATCAGCTTCCCTCTTCCATCTGTCTGCCTCCGCCACAGTTGTTTGTTCCTCTACCTGGTACTGAAACTGCCCATGCAGGGTCTTATCTCCTGATGTGTCTTATCTCCTGATCTTTTCTCTAGGCCTTAGGTTTCTCGTACCCTCTTCCGGGGTAGATTGCCTGGACGACTGTGTCCTGATCTTGCCTGGGGGGCCATATTGTAGGTGTTATTTGCTGAGGTGGCAATAGTTGATTAGCAATACTTTTAATATGGACAACTCAAATTAGATTTTTACTAAGGTTGTAAATTTTAGAGTTTATAGGGCTGATGTGGCATGGGAGAAGCAATATCACACAAAGTTTTGAATGAATTTTAATTGTATGTTTATAAACGGCAATAAAAGAATGGAGGTAGCAGACAAAGAAAAAGCAAATAAAAATGGACTCTTTGAAACAGAGTAAGCGCAGGACAACTAAGATGGAAGAAACACAACATAAAATGAATATCAGTAAACTGCAGAATGTGAACAGACTAATAAAGAGTGAGCCCTTATGATACAAAGTGATATGAATACGCTATCAAAGAGAACAGCCTCGGGAAAAATTTGGTTAAACAGTCCAAGTGTCCTTGTGTGTTCAACCCAGACAGAGCTGAGTAAATACAAGCATCAGGAGAGCTGACTGTACAACTCAAAAGGACAGGTTACTTCACACTCTGGCTGATAACGGTTGGGTCTTGAGCTTCTCTGGCTAGGAGAAGATAATTGTCTCTAACTCTGGAATCGAGAAGTTGGAGGTTGATGAGACGCACAGAGGTCTGGGTCCCAGGGGTCATGAAAACTGAAGCTTTAGAAAGTCCTCCATACCGAGATGCAACAGACTTCACTGGCTGGCGTTTGAGTTCAGTGTGGGATCAGACACTGGAGAAGCAGACTGTGAGGCTCACTTTGGGCTCAATTTTTAATGAGGCAAACCTTCCCCTACACACAAAGATAAATTGTTGTGTATCATGTTTTATTGAGGTTAACTCTGGAAGTGTTCAGAAACCATCAATGGCAGCTGTGCATTAGCAACCCCCCCCCCCCCCCCCATTATCCAATCATCCTTGTGCTTATAATACAATGAACAGTTACTTTATTAGACTGTCCATAATGTGGAAAATGTACCATAAGCTTTACCAGGCACGGTCCATGATGTCTGTCATGAACCTTATTTTCACTTGATAGTAAACAGACCGTGTTGTGTAATTACCTGTTCCAAAGCTCAGTAGTGCAGTGGTTCCCGCATAGGAATGGATACAGACCGCACAGAATGACAACATGTAATACATTTATCATGCAATGGAATTAAAGTTCACAATCCAATGTGCAATGTAACAGTTTGATGCAGGCCTTGATAAACTACTTGAGCTCTTTGCACAGAGCAGAGAGTTGATTCCTTTGTTACTGTTTATGATTTGTGGGTTTGATCCGGTCTTTGTGGTACCAGGCCTGCCATAACCCAGCGGGACAGGAACATTATTCTGTGCCTATCCACAATCACATGTTTACAGCTGATGGATGCAGCCAGCAGGAGGTCAGTCCATTGCTATAAGATGGCTCATCAGTATGTCAAGCTGTGATCATGGAGATTCCTTCTCACAGGCCTTTGAAGGTAATCTGCCTCAACTTCACCTTGGGCCACCGTGTGAAAATCCAGTTAAGTGTGGGATGTCATTCTCTCCGTATTAGTGATCTTGTCAAGCTGGATGATGGGTCTAGCACATTTATCCAGCCCAAACTTTATCTTGATGTCATATGAGAAGGTCTTTACTGTTTATATCAGGGAGTGAATTTGATCTTGATCTTTTGTGCAGCTTGGTATAAGCTGGGCTTGACTGACACTGGGCCCGGTTCCCTGCCATTGTGTGTCAAATGGATCCTCCAGGATTTCATGGATCTTTCAATGTTCTTTCATCATTCAGCGACCGAGCTGACATTATTATTGTTGTTGTTTTGTTGTTGTTGCTGTTGTTGTTGTTATAATTATTACCATTATTATTGCTGTGACACATTAAGAAAGCCTTTTTTCTTTCTGACAAGATGAAGCAAACAAACTCAGTCAGCTATTGCCCTCCAAAAAGTGCACACTACATATTTCACACAACACATGTGTGGACTTTCTGTAAGAGCAAGAGTAACAGTCAGTGTTGGTGTGATCAAAGGCAGATCACACGGTCACATTAAACCTGACTGTGAAGATGAAGAACAAGGCTCCTGTAGCGTCCTGCTCCACTCTATGAATGCAAATGTCAACCTGCTGCAACTCAAATGATCTGTTTCCTCCTCTCTCAGTAATAAAAAGCAATTGGCTTTAGTAAGACTTCTTTATTCAATTAACTTTTGCTAACCCTGAAACAGTAAAAGAGGGACTGAAAGAAGAAATTTCCTCTTGCTTTCTGTCTTCTCATTGTAGTCACATATTGGATCAGGATTTACTATTGTTCACCGCAGCCTGTGGAGGTAAGGAGCAGGGAGTGGCCAGGGACCGGCTGTTATCTCTTTAACTCCCCGCCAGAGGAACGAACCAGTCTGATTGTGTGTGTCATAAATGGAGGCTCGGAGCTGACTGAATATGCTTAATGTCCTCTATCAGAGTCAATCCTTCTTTAATGGAGACATTCCCTGGAATTGACAGCTATTCTCTTTATTGCCCTGTCTAGGAAATAAAAGAATGGTGTCTGTGAGTCACCTCAATGAAAACGATCAACATCATGTCAAGTAAAACTCATTAAAATTGAATATCTTTTTCATCTCACTGAAGCACATTACAATACAAGGAGCTTATTTTTTCCCCTTTTGGTCATGACAAGTCGACATGTAATCAATTTTTCTTTGCTCATACTCTCATTTGAACAAATCGTTGGTTTTTAATTGATGGAAGGTTTTCCATTGTGCAGAAAAATCACTGTGGCTTGTGAGCTATGTCACGTTCATACTACACGGGGCACAAAAGCATGAACAAAGCAGGTCCTGAAATTCAGACAAGGACATTCCCCTTCTCTGTGTTTTTATTCGTTTTTTTATTGCATTTGCTGAGCATTTGTGCAAAAACATACATCGGTGTGACTATGCCCACAGTCTGCTAAATCCTTGCTCTTTCAAATCATCCTCAGGTAACGGTGAAAAAAAAAAAGAAAAGTAGATTCCAGTCGTTCTTGCTGTGGTGGAGTACCAGTGAGGGAGAGACGAGCTGACAGGTGCAGAATGGCAGAGTCTGAAGGAGGCTTGTAATCTGCAGAATGTATGACTCAGGCTTCAGTTCACCACTTGTCTCAGTAATGGTCTTTATTCTGGTCCAGTTGCTTTTGACAGCTGCTGAGACACAATGTTGTTGCAAGTCAATAACATAAACCATGATGATAGATCTTCTCTCGGGGGATTTCTGTCTCCAACTGATCAAAAACCAAAACGACAGGGGAGGATTGTCTTGATTTTATTGATGATATTTTTCCTGATTCATGAAATAAGTCATGGATTACACATGAGATCCTCATCGTGCTAAACAGCAGTTCCAATAATCCCAGTGATTTATGAAATGCGTCTATCAACTTTATTTTGAAAAGCAGTCGTAACTGATAGCCTGTGATATCCACTTAGCTGTTGCCCTTTTGGATGGATAATAACATGGCTCGGTATAAATTAGTCAAGCCCCGGCAGACGGTTAGATGGAGCTGAAAAGCGGTTCGATTGAGAGTGGTCCATGTGCGTCTCTTTGAGGGGTGAGTGACACGGGGTGTGTGCATTCTGCTCTGCCCCCAGAACACACTCGACTGCCATCAGCAGACTAAGCATTTAATGGGGTTTAATTAATTGTGGAAAGAGCTGAGCACTCGCCCCCTTGGGGGGTGAACTACTCTCTGCTGGAGAATGGCCTGCAATCAGGACTGCTCAGACAAAAGTAATTATATGGAATTATCCCAAAATCAATGACAGATCAAAATAAACAGTGTATTTAAGGAAGCACGATCAGCGAACGGGGCCCGGGGTGTTCCCATTTTAACCCCACTGTGGGGGTCAAAGATGGACATTCATGTTTTTTCCACATTCTTAATGACAGGGATTCTGTGAGTCCTCTTAGCTTTTATGCTTTAGAGTATTCTCCTGTTAATCTAGCAAAAATCTGCTCTTTTCTGAGATGACACTAGAAAAAGAAACCTTGCTGGAATCCTCCTCTTCAGCAGCAGATATAAAACAGGGATCAAGTAAATGGCAGTTGTCGACAGCGTCACCCGCTGTGTTGAGCTCTAATCATTTGGGAGTTTTCAGTGCAAATCCAGCATTATCTCACTGTTTCTCTCAGGACCAGTGCCCTGTGACAGAGTAATCTCTGCATTCTGAAGCACCCCAGTCATGGACCTCAACTTTACGAGGAGCAAATGCACCAGACCCTAACAGATGGAAAGTTTAACTAAGGCAGACTTCCTGATCCCCCACAGTTTGCTTATAATTGAAATTAGATACAGTGCTAAAAGATACAGAGCTAGTAGTTCACAGTTCACTGTAATACTCACACATATGCCTCTGAGAGCACAATAGGCTTTCAACCATTCATACACTACACTTCATCACATAAACTGCAAAGGATATGTACTGTTAAATATCACATATGCAAATAATTTGGATAGTAGCTGCTGCAAACCTGTTTAGTTTATCAAATGTTTTTAAAGTCCATTTTGCCAGAGATTTTCGCATTTTTTCTGGATTTTACCACAGTTTTTGAAGGCTTGTTCCAAAAAGTGTTTGTCAGTTTGTCAGGTGCTTGTCAGTCCCTCGTGTCATTACAGCCGAGTTGTGTTGAGTTGTGTTGAGTTGTGTTGGACATTTGTATGAAATTTTTCATATTCAGTGCAAAAAAGGCTTTCAGGCTTGGGGTTAGGGTCGTTAGGGTCATGGGTCTGTTTAAGGGTCAGAAGGTAAAGGGACCTTCACTCTTCCCAAAGACACAGGTTGCTGCTGTCCTTAAACTAGATAACAGTCTTTTACATGCAGTGACAGTTTACAGGTACCTTAATGACACTGAATCAAATGAAGAAACATGAGGCAACATTTCTCATTTAAGAGAGGATAGAGTTTATATATTATTGGACACATATTTTTAGATTAAACATTTACTGTCGTGTCTATTCATTTCCTGTAATCCACAAACTGGTGAATCAAAGTAGTATTGCAGCGACCGATTTACGGTAAGTGTCCTGATATGGTTTTGAACAAAAACCATTGTGATGTGATTGAACTATGAACCACAAATCTCATTCACAAAGACTGAAATTTCAGCGTCAAAGTGTTCACGGTTAGAATATGTCACGAAATGAAATTCTTCAACAGATAATTTTATCATAACGGATAAAATATCATGATATAGCATTATATTATCATAATGGATAACATAACATGATATAACAGATAATATTATCATAACGGATAACATATCAGGACATTACAGATCACACTATCACAAAGTAAGTTTCTTTCTCTCTGCTACTGTTCAATCCACCTCACCAAAACAAGGAGATGAAGTCTGACCCACCAATCTCTGTCTCTTAAATTACTCCTTACACTTTTACATGTCATCGACAAATTAACCTATCACTAAAGAACAAAAAAAATGCAGCACATTATCATTAAAGACATAAAAATATGGGATCAGCTTGAAACCATTACCCTGTTTCATGCTGCAGCGTTCTCCCAGTCCTGCTGTAAATTGGCTGGGTTATTAGAATTTGTAATTACATTGGAGCCATTACTGCATGGTAATGCAGTTCGATAGGTACTGTAATTGTTTGCTCCCAGGCAGCAGAAGAAAACCAAACACTTGAGACAGATGATCTGAAGAGAGAGTTTGAGGGTGCCACACTGTAAAGCTCTATATTACACCACCAGTGACAATCCTGGGCGACCGTGTGCTCCGGGTCCAGAGGTCTACTCTGAAACCACATCAGTCTATTTGTAATGATCATAGCCACAGCCTGCATTATGGAAATGTCTCCTCAGAATGGTGAGTTTCTGCAGTCCCCTCATGCTTGGAGGCAGTGTGATGTGCCCTTGGGAAAGGAAACTCTCTCCACACACTGACCATGAAATCCACAGCTGTGGTTCCCGCTTCAGGCAAACAAAACATAGCAATTCTCCAGTCAAATTTTCTACGATGTGGAATTGACCCTCTGGGAACTCTGACGATTTTTAGATATCTAGGTGATTGAGTCATTTGTATACTGCAGGCCTCAGGTGCACACGTGAACACATGCAGTTATATTATCGGTGGGATACACTACATGTTCTATTACAGAAACATGCAATAAAAAAAGACTGTCATTCGTGGGGTTCAGGGTGAAACTGGCCTATGTCAATGTATTTTACAGTGTCGTAGAAAAGTGGTCATTATTTCAGCGAGTGTTACGTTCCCCAGTCCTGGTGGCCGCCTAAATAATAGCAGCTAGGCAGCACTGACAACCCCTTCTGGTGGCGATTATGTTTTTGTTTGTTTTGTTTCGGTATTTCTTTCTAACCTGTTGATTAGGGGCACCTGAAACCTGTGGGATGAGCTTATTTGTAGACCCTCCTGGCACCGTTCCCGCGAGACGCGCATGTCACGCCCTGGTCCCTCTGTTCTCCTGGTCCCTCTGCTCTCCCTCTAGTGTTGGGTTTGGGTTCTGTTTTCTCTTGTCCCCCCCGTCCTGTCAGGTTTTTGGTTTGTTCCTATCTAGTCTTTGTTCAATCATTACTCCCACCTGTGTTTAGTTAGTGATATCTCGTTTAGTTTGATATAAGTACTCCTAGGTTTCCTCTGTTTCCTTGTGTTGGCATTGTGTGTTTTGGATATTGCCTCCAGGTCACGTTTACGTTCTTGTTTTGCTAAGGTTCTGTTCTCGAGTCTGTAAGTAAGATTCTTGTTTCTTCAAATAAAGAGAAAGTTTGATCTGCAAATGCATCCTGTCCCTTTCGAGAAACGTGACAGCGCATGGGTGTTCTAGAGGATACTGGTCCATCCCAGCACAACGTGATGGTGTTCCCGCTTCGCTTCTTCAACTCGCTTTGTTAATTCTTTGTCTTTGTTTTGGATAATAAAACCCCTAGATTTAGACCTGTTATCGTGTGCGTCTCCCCCTTTATGCTACGAGCTGGTGACCGGGCGTAACAGCGAGCATAAGGTTAAAGAGCATAGATAAGAAGCAACAGCACCTACAGATGTGAATTTCCTTGCATCCCAAGAGAAAATCGGCACAGTTACTGTGAGTGGCTTCAGTTTAAACATTCTGGCATGTGAAGGCCCTGAGTCACTTTGTCTTTGTCTGATCTGCTGGTTCCTCATGTCTGCAGTGCACTGTTTAAGGCCCCTGATAAAAGACAGGAGAGGAGATGCAGAGGTCTTCAGATGGAGAGGAGAGGAGACGCAGAGGTCTTCAGGTGGAGAGGAGAGGAGATGCAGACATCTTCAGATGGAGAGGAGAGGAGACGCAGACATCTTCAGATGGAGAGGAGAGGAGACGCAGAGGTCTTCAGGTGGAGAGGAGAGGAGACGCAGAGGTCTTCAGGTGGAGAGGAGAGGAGACGCAGAGGTCTTCAGGTGGAGAGGAGAGGAGACGCAGAGGTCTTCAGGTGGAGAGGAGAGGAGATGCAGAGGTCTTAAGGTGGAGAGGAGAGGAGACGCAGAGGTCTTAAGGTGGAGAGGAGAGGAGACGCAGACATCTTCAGATGGAGAGGAGAGGAGACGCAGAGGTCTTCAGGTGGAGAGGAGAGGAGACGCAGAGGTCTTCAGGTGGAGAGGAGAGGAGACGCAGAGGTCTTCAGGTGGAGAGGAGAGAGGTACCGTGGAGGTCTTCAGGTGGAGAAGGCCCCTCTGTGCTCTCTCACTCTACTGACTGCCTTTTCATTCCCGGCGCACATGACGGGTGAGACACAGCAGAGTCTGCAACTTTCCTCTCCTTTTGTTTGCTTCATATTTAGACCTATTGCAAACTGCATCTCATTGTTGCCTCATTAAATGAGCTATAGACTCTCAGATACACAGTTGTTACCTGGCACACATGTGCTTTAGTGATTATTTGTTAGGTACTTGCTGTGAGTGAATGGGGATGTTTGATTATCTAAGGCTTCTGATCATTCTGAATGAGAACAGTTGGTCTGCTGTCTCTGAGAGATACAACACATGCTGTACATATCCCTCTCTCTCTTTCTTTCTCTCTCTCTCTTTCTCTGTCTCTCCCTCTCTCTATTTCTCTCTCTGTTTCTCGCTATCCCTCTCTCCATTCCTCTCTCTCTCTCTCTCTCTCTCTCTCTCTCTCTCTATTCCTCTCTCTCTCTATATCCCTCTCTCTCTCTTTCTCTCTCTGTTTCTCTCTCTCCCTCTCTCCATTCCTCTCTCTCTCTCTCGCTCTATTCCTCTCTCTATATATATATCCCTCTCTCTCTCTATTTCTCTCTCCACCCCTCTCCCCATTCCTCTCTCTTGGTCCTTCTCTCTATGTTTCCATACCATGTTCAGATTATCACAGAAGACACTGCGTGGCCACTATCAGTCTCTCTCACTGTTTATTCCGCACACACAGTTGAATAAATATTTGAAATTGTGACAGTGATATATTTAAACACAGTGAGAAGCCTCTAGATCTGAACTGAAAATACGAGCGTGTGTATTTGTATTCCTAAGGCTTCATTGCCTTCGTGTTGTGTCTTCTTGGTGAAACAAAGTCCTTTGTCCTCATCAGCTGGTGCTGTGTGAGGACTGTGTCTAGTTTAAATTCAGTACCTGAGCACCGGCGTCTGTTTCACCTGGCAAACCTGCAGGTCTAACGAGGCTATGATGTCCTCCCTGGCACAAAAAGCTTTAGTCTCCAGGTATCTGTAAAAAAAAGGGGGAAAAAAGCTTTAGTCTCAAAATACTCATAAGTTCTTAAAATTAATTTTGTTTTGAAATAGAACATTTTCACTGCTTCTGAAATCTCCTTGATTAGATCACAATTTGTAATGTAGATTTTGAGAGGATACTGAAAGGTGATTGTTCTGTGTAAATTATGGAGACTTCATTTGGACCAACTTTGGCTGCTCCTGCAATGAGCTGAGATCTGAGGATAAGCATTGAATCCTGAGAAAGGACAGAGCATGTGCAGTTTATTCCCAGGCTTGTATGGCTCTGTGTCCAAATACATGACTTACCTACAGCACAAGCTTTATCTTCAAATGTGTCTGAAATGTGAAGATGATGTGAAATGTCATGTTTAAAACTAAACTAAATCTTTAATTTCACATGCATTCAGAAAGTTAGCCTCTGATTTGTACAGTGTGTATCTGATATTTTATGTATCACACACAGGCATTAATTCAAATGAAATGTGTGTGATTTTATTTTAAATAAAATGTTATATTTTTGTGTAGTTTCAGCAAAGATTTTTCTCCCCTTGTTAAAGTGTAATTGGAAGGATCAAATATGTCATCTGTTGACTTCACATGATATAAACTTCATATTACATAATCTACTTTTAACTCTTGTCTCAAAGATGAAAGCTTAGTTTTGATGGAGTAATCGTGCTGGTCAAATTCAAATGAGAGAGATTGCTGTAGGACAGCTGGAATATTTCTTCTGATTGTTGTGGTGTAAATGAAAAGAGGCAGTATGCCTAATGCGTATGTGCAGTCAGCTGATCTGTTTAGCATACTGATTTCTCATCTTCTGGGGATGCTGTTAAGAACAAATGTGATTTTTCATATGCCATGCAGAAACAACTTGGACAGACAGACAGACAAGTAGGTGGATGGATGGATGGATGGACAGACAGACAGACAGACAGACAGACAGGTGGGTGGATGGATGGATGGACAGACAGACAGACAGACAGACAGACAGACAGACAGGTAGGTGGATGGATGGATGGATAGACAGACAGACAGACAGACAGGTAGATAGATAGACAGACAGACAGACAGACAGACAGGTAGGTGGATGGATGGATGGATAGACAGACAGACAGGTAGGTAGGTAGATAGATAGACAACTGTAACAGCGACAGCAGTAACATCACCTTCATTAACTCATCTGTCGCCTGTCTGACCTGTTACAGTTTTACTGAGTGTGAGTGTAACCACTGACATATTCATACTGACATATGCAGTGTGAGCATAACCACTGACATATTCATACTGACATATGCAGTGTGAGCGTAACCACTGACATATTCATACTGACATATGCAGTGTGAGTGTAACCACTGACATATTCATACTGACATATGCAGTGTGAGTGTAACCACTGACATATTCATACTGACATATGCAGTGTGAGTGTAACCACTGACATATTCATACTGACATATGCAGTGTGAGAATAACCACTGACATATTCATACTGACATATGCAGTGTGAGTGTAACCACTGACATATTCATACTGACATATGCAGTGTGAGAATAACCACTGACATATTCATACTGACATATGCAGTGTGAGCGTAACCACTGACATATTCATACTGACATATGCAGTGTGAGCGTAACCACTGACATATTCATACTGACATATGCAGTGTGAGTGTAACCACTGACATATTCATACTGACATATGCAGTGTGAGTGTAACCACTGACATATTCATACTGACATATGCAGTGTGAGTGTAACCACTGACATATTCATACTGACATATGCAGTGTGAGTGTAACCACTGACATATTCATACTGACATATGCAGTGTGAGTGTAACCACTGACATATTCATACTGACATATGCAGTGTGAGAATAACCACTGACATATTCATACTGACATATGCAGTGTGAGTGTAACCACTGACATATTCATACTGACATATGCAGTGTGAGAATAACCACTGACATATTCATACTGACATATGCAGTGTGAGCGTAACCACTGACATATTCATACTGACATATGCAGTGTG
Organism: Chanos chanos; assembly: GCF_902362185.1. NCBI lineage: Eukaryota > Metazoa > Chordata > Actinopteri > Gonorynchiformes > Chanidae > Chanos > Chanos chanos. The sequence goes on from NC_044504.1 coordinate 39,909,188, forward strand.
AGCGTAACCACTGACATATTCATACTGACATATGCAGTGTGAGTGTAACCACTGACATATTCATACTGACATATGCAGTGTGAGAATAACCACTGACATATTCATACTGACATATGCAGTGTGAGTGTAACCACTGACATATTCATACTGACATATGCAGTGTGAGCGTAACCACTGACATATTCATACTGACATATGCAGTGTGAGAATAACCACTGACATATTCATACTGACATATGCAGTGTGAGAATAACCACTGACATATTCATACTGACATATGCAGTGTGAGAATAACCACTGACATATTCATACTGACATATGCAGTGTGAGAATAACCACTGACATATTCATACTGACATATGCAGTGTGAGCGTAACCACTGACATATTCATACTGACATATGCAGTGTGAGAATAACCACTGACATATTCATACTGACATATGCAGTGTGAGAATAACCACTGACATATTCATACTGACATATGCAGTGTGAGAATAACCACTGACATATTCATACTGACATATGCAGTGTGAGAATAACCACTGACATATTCATACTGACATATGCAGTGTGAGCGTAACCACTGACATATTCATACTGACATATGCAGTGTGAGCGTAACCACTGACATATTCATACTGACATATGCAGTGTGAGCATAACCACTGACATATTCATACTGACATATGCAGTGTGAGAATAACCACTGACATATTCATACTGACATATGCAGTGTGAGCGTAACCACTGACATATTCATACTGACATATGCAGTGTGAGCGTAACCACTGACATATTCATACTGACATATGCAGTGTGAGCGTAACCACTGACATATTCATACTGACATATGCAGTGTGAGCGTAACCACTGACATATTCATACTGACATATGCAGTGTGAGCGTAACCACTGACATATTCATACTGACATATGCAGTGTGAGCGTAACCACTGACATATTCATACTGACATATGCAGTGTGAGCATAACCACTGACATATTCATACTGACATATGCAGTGTGAGCGTAACCACTGACATATTCATACTGACATATGCAGTGTGAGCGTAACCACTGACATATTCATACTGACATATGCAGTGTGAGCGTAACCACTGACATATTCATACTGACATATGCAGTGTGAGCGTAACCACTGACATATTGATACTGACATATGCAGTGTGAGCGTAACCACTGACATATTCATACTGACATATGCAGTGTGAGCGTAACCACTGACATATTCATACTGACATATGCAGTGTGAGAATAACCAATGACATATTCATACTGACATATGCAGTGTGAGCGTAACCACTGACATATTCATACTGACATATGCAGTGTGAGCGTAACCACTGACATATTCATACTGACATATGCAGTGTGAGCATAACCACTGACATATTCATACTGACATATGCAGTGTGAGCATAACCACTGACATATTCATACTGACATATGCAGTGTGAGCATAACCACTGACATATTCACACTGACATATGCAGTGTGAGAATAACCACTGACATATTCATACTGACATATGCAGTGTGAGCGTAACCACTGACATATTCATACTGACATATGCAGTGTGAGCGTAACCACTGACATATTCACACTGACATATGCAGTGTGAGCGTAACCACTGACATATTCATACTGACATATGCAGTGTGAGCATAACCACTGACATATTCATACTGACATATGCAGTGTGAGCATAACCACTGACATATTCATACTGACATATGCAGTGTGAGCGTAAGCACTGACATATTCATACTGACATATGCAGTGTGAGCATAACCACTGACATATTCATACTGACATATGCAGTGTGAGCATAACCACTGACATATTCATACTGACATATGCAGTGTGAGAATAACCACTGACATATTCATATTTACATATGGAGTGGGAGTGTATCCACTGACATACGCATACTTTTATGCATTCTCTTTTTTCTCAGACTGTTCACAACTTTCTGAACGGTAAATGTTGCCCTGATCATAAACCCTCCCGCACAGACTGTCCCATATGCTTTTTGTCAACAGTAATAATCCATGTTAGCAGTGAAAGCTGCGTGTTGTAATTTATGGACTTTGGCTGTTGGTGGTCATTCTGTAACGTGTGTGCTGGAGACATACCCTATCTTACTGTTTAAACAGAGGGGTCTGGGGCAGTTATAGTTTTACTGTCAGGTATTGCTAAGAGCGGCACATGTGGTCAGCAGAGATAGCGAGCATATGTTTGTGTCACAAACTGCTGCCCTCCAAAGCAGGCTGATTGAGCCGACACCCAGCAAGGGCAATTTCTCCTTCCTTGTCACTTTCCTTTCATTTCACTGCAACCAGATAATGCACCAACACAGACTTCAAAAGCCCACATCCAATGGGCTTATTCATAATGCATTTTTAAAAAATGTTTATAGATTACAGCTGACAGAAGTCAGTTTTTATTTTTATGCATGAGTTTTTCCCTCTTTCCACTCCCAAGCTTTAAAAAGTCATTCTCTTTTAGATACAATCTCCTGTCACACTGAACACAAACAGCTTATGAAAGCCAGTTCCTCATAAGAACAAACTGCCTTAAAATCCAAAGGCTGAATCTCTGTCAAACAGGGAAGCATTGGAAAAATAGACACAATTTAAAATGTTTAGTGATTTGATTTCTAAATGTTAATGTTTGCCTCTCACAGAGACGGCCAGCAGCACACAGTTTGTCAAAGCTACTAATGGGGCAGTGGACTCGTGGAATTGTCAGCTGTCATTGGTTAGCTTTGATGACACAAACATGGGTTACTTACGGATTTCCTTCAGAAAAAAAGAGTCATCTCTCATCACTGATATTAGAAATTGTTTTTACACAAGATGATGCTCACAGCTCAGAAAAGTTCATTCTCTCTATTTCATGTATTTGAGTTGAATCATTAAAAATGAATTTGATGGAAGGTAATGAAAGTGTACCTCCTTCCTCTCTGGTGCACCAACAGGGTATTAACCTTAACCCTATTAGGAATTAGAATACTGAATATGAAAATGATATCCATTGTCAGGGAAAGATACACTTGAAAAATGGATAGTTGCCTGTGAACTAGCGCAGAGAGCGATTCAACATAGCTGTCAACAACACAGCATTTCAAGCCTTGTCAGTTCTGTTGTAAACATGGATTTGCACTGAAGAGAAAGTCACCTCCACACTGTTCACCTCCCAGGGGGTTCTGACTCATAGTAAACCAAAGCACACTCATTATGGCAACTTCTGTTTTACTACATCAACGTCACAGGAGTGGCAAGCCTATCTCAGCACCACTTGTTTTGTTTCTTCCATGAACTGTGTGAGTAATCGGGATGGTTGCCCTGTACTCTCCCTCTAAAAATGGAAGGACAACATAGCTCCTGTGTTCAGGGCTTTATAACGGTGTAACATTTAAAACCCATCCAATGTGGTCTATGGAGTGATGCATTTTGCATCAGGAATATAAAAATACAGGAATAATAAAATACAGGACTATAGAAATACAGGGATGTAGAAATACAAGCATGTAGAAATATTTGAACATAAAAATACAGGATTATTAAAATACAGTGTAATGCCTTGTTATTCCAAGACCTACTGCACACTGTCAGTTTAAAAGTGAGTATAGTGCAGATCGTCCCTGACAAATATCATGCAGACCAGAGGAAAGAACACACACTATATTTCAGACGTAAACCTTTTCTGGCCATTTGAATACCATTTTTAGTCTTGTGTCATCAGTATCTTCCACCTCCTCAGACTGTCTCTCAGCCTGTTTGACCTTGAGGAGTACATACAGTCAACTATGTTTAAAACCTACCGACCGCTTTAACTTAGCATTTTACAGCCGGAGTGTATAATAATATATAATAATAATAATAACATAATAATATGTCAGGAAATCTCTGTAGAGCTAGTGATGACTAAGAAAGTTTGCTCCCCATTTCTAAGGACACCATGTTTTCAAAAAGCAAGCAAAGCTCCTATTAATCCAGAGAAATTAAGATGACACATTTCACATTTAAAGAAGATGAGATACAGTTTTACAGGCAAGCATTCACATAATCTGTTTATCATCATAGCACGTCTTTGTTTGGAGGTCGCTTTTTTTTTTATGAGTTAAATCTCTTTCACAGTGGAGAAAGCCATTTGTCTGAGGGTTATGGAGACCACGAGCACAGCTGAGGGTGAAGATCAATGGGTGGAGATTGAGCGGGAACGGCATAGCAGGCAGGTCGGGGGAATAAACAGCATGAGGCCCTTTCATTGTGACAGCACCCCCGCCAGTTTCAACAGCAGAAACACGGCATCAACCGTTTTCAAAGAGAGACAACAGCACCACACTCTCATTCTCCACAGACAAATGGGGCAAAATGGATTGTATCATGACACTGAAGAGATCATCGATATTCCATTGTGCTAAGTCAAAACACCAAGAAAAGTCATGGGCAAAAAAAAGAGGTTGGTGGATTTAACATTTCTCAAAAGGTTTCACAGTATATTGTTTCTATTCAAATTCTTTTCTTAAGTAGGAGAGTTCCTGTGAAGCCGTTTGTTAAAAGACAGGCGGGGAAAAAAAATGTTCCAATACTCACCGCAGAAAGTACAGGTAGAACCTGTCAGCGCACACCAATTGATATTTAACATTCATTATCAAAATGTGAGAATCCGAGATTTTATTCAATAAACATAGGTCAGAGTAGATTATTGTTGTGTTTATGCATTTAGCAAATAAACTCTTTACAGAAAAAATGCTTTTGTTGTCCCTTGTCTTGCAATACACAGAAAGCCTTTGACATAACACCCCACACAATGTTTGTTTTCCCTGTTTTCACACACAGCACGTCCCCACAGTATCAGTGTGTTGACAGAGAGAAAGCATGCATACATGGCATAATGCCACTTATGTGTTGGTTTAATAGGAAGGAAAAAAGAGTCAAAAACTGTTTTATTTAAATTCACTGAAATGCATTTAAGTTCTGCCTCTGCTGAATCCCTGATGATTTGACATGTATGTTAGTGAGCATATACACACAACTCAACAGATTAAACACTACAGCCCCCAGCACAACTGCTCATACACTCTACATCTGTATACACACTCTACATCTGTGTACACTACACATCTGTATATATACTCTGCATCTGTATGCACACTCTACATCTGTATACACACTCTACGTCTGTATACACACTCTACATCTGTATACACACTCTACATCTGTATATATACTCTGCATCTGTATGCACACTCTACATCTGTATACACACTGTACATCTGTATACACACTCTACGTCTGTATACACACTCTACGTCTGTATACACACTCTACGTCTGTATACACTACACATCTGTATATATACTCTGCATCTGTATGCACACTGTACATCTGTATACACACTCTACGTCTGTATACACACTCTACATCTGTATACACTACACATCTGTATATATACTCTACGTCTGTATACACACTCTACATCTGTATATACACTGTATATCTGTATATACTTTACATCTGTATATCTACTCTACATCTGAAAATGTACAAAAATACCTCTGTATGCTATTATATGTATGATAGTTATCAAACTGCTTTTGAAATGTTGAAGGTAGAATGACAAAATCATCTCTCTGGTGAATCACATTGTGACAGAACAGTTCACTGTGACAGAACAGTTCACTGTGACAGAACAGTACACTGTGACAGAACAGCACACAGTGACAGAACAGTACACTGTAACAGAACAGCACACTGTAACAGAACAGCACACTGTAACAGAACAGTACACTGTAACAGAACAGCACACAGTGACAGGACAGCACACTGTGACAGAACAGTTCACTGTGACAGGACAGCACACTGTAACAGAACAGCACACTGTAACAGAACAGCACGCAGTGACAGGACAGTTCACAGTGACAGGACAGCACACTGTGACAGAACAGCACACTGTGACAGAACAGTTCACTGTGACAGGACAGCACACTGTGACAGAACAGTTCACTGTGACAGAACAGCACACTGTAACAGAACAGCACACTGTAACAGAACAGCACGCAGTGACAGGACAGCTCACAGTGACAGGACAGCACACTGTGACAGAACAGCACACTGTGACAGAACAGTTCACTGTGACAGAACAGCACACTGTAACAGAACAGCACACTGTAACAGAACAGCACGCAGTGACAGGACAGTTCACAGTGACAGGACAGCACACTGTGACAGAACAGCACACTGTGACAGAACAGTTCACTGTGACAGAACAGCACACCGTAACAGAACAGCACACTGTAACAGAACAGTACACTGTGACAGGACAGTTCACAGTGACAGGACAGCACACTGTGACAGAACAGCACACTGTGACAGAACAGTTCACTGTAACAGAACAGCACACTGTAACAGAACAGTACACTGTGACAGGACAGTTCACAGTGACAGGACAGCACACTGTGACAGAACAGCACACAGTGACAGAACAGTTCACTGTGACAGAACAGTTCACTGTAACAGAACAGCACACTGTAACAGAACAGCACACTGTGACAGGACAGTTCACTGTAACAGAACAGCACACTGTAACAGAACAGTACACTGTGACAGGACAGTTCACAGTGACAGGACAGCACACTGTGACAGAACAGCACACAGTGACAGAACAGTTCACTGTGACAGAACAGTACACTGTGACAGAACAGTACACTGTGACAGGACAGTTCACAGTGACAGGACAGTTCACTGTGACAGGACAGTACACAGTGACAGAAGGACCTTAAATTATTCAAATAAAGAGCAATCAGCTACACCTATGCCCATTATATTTCATCTGCCCTGATTAATCTCTTCTCTTTATGGGGCTCTATCTAATGCCCTCCCAGTCTGCTCTGAGAGTAATTGACTGATCACTGAACTGATCAGTTTTCTCAAACATTGCTAAAAGATCAAATGAATGCTGCACGTAATTGAATGACAGTTATTTAGATGATATACACACAGTGTTCCTTACTTCAGATCCATTATTAAAAATAACATGACAGGGACTATACTACATTTGTGTTGTATTTGTTATTCATTACAAAGCTTCACACACAGGCTTTATTCTATGGTCATTTTAATGTACACAGACAAACGTGCATAGCTCATTCCAACATTATCACAGAGTTGCTGTCTCTCCATTGTAGGAGCTGTGTAGAAAGAAGCGTTGGGGGGGGGGGGGGGGGGGGGGGGGCAAAGGAATACTGAATATGATTACAGTTAATTATTGTATGAGCAGACTGAAAGTGATTGGCCTCATCATTATTTCCTCACGGTTAAAGACACTGCCAAGTTGCACAATCCTTCAGTGTCAGCCAGGACTGTCATTTCAATTATTCATGTAGAAGACAGAGCTTTTTGTGTGAGTAATTGTAGGTGAAAAATTATGATGGAAATGTGTAATATGCTACTTTTCATGTCATTTATAGCCAGATGCCAAGAGTTTCAGCTGATCTCGTCAGTCTGTCTGTATAACGTGCTGATTATTTCACTAGGTAAACTCTGTTTGTCCCCACAGCACAGCCTGAGAGACCGGAGTCATCTCCCCACATCATGCACACTCAACATTGTTGATGCATTTTACTTCAGTCTCTCTAAACCTACTATATCTACTACACTAAGCGCTTTGCTGATTCTCTCTGGTTATTTGTTAAAAGAGTTTGAAAGTACCCTCTGTTCTTTTTTCTAAGCTCCTCCTGCTTTGATCTTCCCATGGTTCTGAACTCAGCCCACAGAAGACATCATGTTATAGACACTGCATCTCTAATTCTGACATCATTTCACAGATGATGGAGTCTGTGCTTAATTTATCCATGTATTTATATAAATAAGAGCTAAAGATAAAATATGACCTACCCTGGAAAGCCTCTTCACTCTGTAATTAGCGATGGGTGGGGGTGGGTGTTTGACACTTCTAAACTATAAACTTTTCGATGCTGCTTTGTGACATGAAAGTGGAGCTAAGTTTGAAACATCAAAATCTGCAAGTTCTTTTGAAAGTTACCGTCCTGAAGTCCCAGTCTGAGGCAGGGAGAGTGAGTGGGAGTAATGGGTGGAGATATATGACAGTCCCAGTTGGTGTGGTGCTGCCTTGCATGCCCTAATTACCTGCCCGTACTGGTGATGCCACAACGGCATCCTGGGACTGGCACCATAATGAGTGGAAGACAGAAATGCTGGAGGAAACCGATGCCAGTCCGCTGGACCTGCATTAACTGCGGTCTGTTCGTGAATGGGCGGATGCATTAACTGCAGTCTGTTCGTGAATGGGCGGATGCATTAACTGCGGTCTGTTCGTGAATGGGCGGATGCATTAACTGCGGTCTGTTCGTGAAGGGGCGGATGCCCGGCTACACAGTTTATCCTCCGCTTGCTGTCGTCACGATGTGAATTTCCATGATATACACATCACAAAGGGCTACGATATCAGAATGACCAAGATTAAAAAAGCCGATACGTTGATGGGGAGATTTATAACACAGGAAAATCCTTCTACTGCATTACCACACACAGGTACACAGTGCGCTTCCTTACGTTTGCACTGATCTGACTGACTTAGAGATGTAATTAGAGATGTAATTAGAGATGTAATTGGAGGGGGACAAGCAGAGAGGCAAAGAGCTGCAAAAAGAACCAACCATAAAAAACTGTATAAAGCAAAAATGTCCAGCATGGATTTCAAAAAGTCCAGTTTGCACTTGTACGATAACTATCTCACTATTGTTTTGTTTATTTTGTATTATGTTTAAGTGGCTTCATTTGTAATTGTTGTTGTTGTTATATTTGTTGGTAATTATTGCTGTTGTGTATTATTGTCCCCAGGTATTAAGTAAATTCAAAATTGTTGGAAATTATTTCGATTTGATTATAGAAACAACACAATCTATTAATTTTCAGTGTCTGTAACTGTATTACATACATTTTGCCTTAATCTTTGTTTTATTGTGTCTCATATCACTATCGCAATTTCCATCAAGTTCATCTCCCATCACAAATTTTATCCATGTCGTGAATCCCCAAAGGACAGTGAGCACCCACCCATGACTCACTGCACTGACAGTCGGCAGAGGGTAAACTCACTGCACTGACAGTCGGCAGAGGGTAAACTCACTGCACTGACAGTCGGCAGAGGGTAAACTCACTGCACTGACAGTCGGCAGAGGGTAAACTCACTGCACTGACAGTCGGCAGAGGGTGAACTCACTGCACTGACAGTCGGCAGAGGGTAAAGGGCCTTTTTCTTGTGTATTGACTGATACCGGCTCCTTAGCCTTCTGTAGTTATTCTTAGCACTTGTTTTGACTCTTGCAAAGGTCTGTCAAAGCTTAACACGGTTCCCAAGTCCATTAGCTGTTGAGAAAAAATTGCATTACTGTCTGCTGTGTGCATGTGCATGGGTTTCTGGGGTTTTTTTATTTTGCTGTCTCTTCATTTCTGCCAGAGGGCTGGTATTAAATGACCTTCAGGAGAGTGCTGATGAAAGTGGAAAGATGTCTCGTGTTCATGTTCACGAGACAAGGCAGAGTCTCAGTCTAGGGGCACTGTCTTCAGCTCAGATCTGATCAAAACACACAGGCAGCTAATCACTCGTCAGCAGCTGATCATTGATTGTAAACTGTTGGTAAAAACATGTTGGCCCTGGGGATGGACAGCCTGACCTCTGACTGTGTGAAAAAAGACACCATTAGTGCTATTAGTGCTTTTGATTTCATTCTAGCTTGTTCTTCATTAAAGCGATTGATTGAGGGAAAGATGGATGCATGGAGCACTGATCTCCTCCGGGCAGCATCACCCTGGCCTCCACCGCTTTGTCCTCTCCTCCCCCCATATCCCTGCATCTGCACTCCATGCAAACCTCTGCATGCTGCACCAATACTAATGAACACTGGGAACATGGTACAAGGCGTCCCTCCTCATTTTTCCTCTTCACTTTCATACTCGACTGTCCCCCTCACTAGCCCTGTAAGAATTTGAAATGGTAAAACAAATTTTAAATAGTTTTTGTCAGAACGTTGAATCGTTCTTGTTAAGAACATGTCAGTTCTGTTGAGCCTAGGAGTCTGAATAAGGCATTCAGAGCTAACCTCATTTCCACTGGACTCTACCTCAGTTCACATATGACATTGTTTCACTTTGTCAAATGTGCAAAGCAATGAATGAACTCTGCACTTATGTTCTCCAATGACCCATTGTCATAAAAATGGAAGTTTCTTCTACAGTATGATGTATGATTTATCAAAATGTATCAAGAGAATTTTAGATTCATGTTTTACACCAGCATGAAACATGATATACACATGTGCATGTGTGTGTGTGTGTGTGTGTGTGTGTGTGTGTGTGTATGTATGTGTGGTTGTGTTTGTATGAGTGTCTGTGTGTGTGAGAGCATGTGTGTGAGAGCGTGTGTGTGTGTGTGTAATGTGTAGCTGTGATTGTACAAGTGAGTATGTTTGTGTGTGTGTGTGTGTGTGTGTGTGTGTGTGCGTGTGTACCTAGTAAGCTATCTTGTGAAGACCAGTTTGAGTTTTAGACCTTGGGAGTGAGGATATTTTGGGAAAGTGAGAACATTTTAGCTGGTTCTCAGTTCTTCAAAGGGCTGTTTAAGGGTTAAGACTTGGTTTTAGGGTTCAGGTTAGAATTCGGTTTAAATTAGGATTAGGCATTAAGTTGTGATAGTTGAGGTTAGGATAAGGGGCTAGGGAATGTATTATGTCAATGAGTACCCTCATAAAGACAGAAGTACAAGTACATGTATGTGTGTGTGTGTGTGTGTGCGCTAGAGTTTGTGCATGCGTGTGTGTGTGTGTGTATGCTGTTGCCGCAATCTGCCCGACTGGGGTCTGTGCTTTATTAGACAGTAATGTAGTGTGTTTAGGCCTCAGGTGAGTCAGCGTCTGGAGTCCCAGTGGACCAAACTCACTTAGGCTTCATTTAACCTGTCTTCGCTCTCAACACTGTCAAGGATGAAACTAATCAAATTAAGCTCTGTTTATTTTAGAGTCTTGCAGGAATTCCCTCTCCAAGAGCAGATTTTCCACTAGAAGAGAGGACAAGAAATAGAAGTGAAGTGAAGAGCTTTCTCTCTGAATGGCTTCTACTTGTGATGTCGAATGATTCTTTACACATCAGTCATGAAAATTCAATGAAATTGGTTTGTTTTAATGTCACCCTTAAGTCAGTCAGATCAAGTTGGGACAGATGGAGAGATTCTAATGTTTTTAGGGCCTCGGGCAGAGAAGCCTCACACTCTCCAATGTCTCTAAATTGGGCATGTTTAATGAGCCATGGGACACAGAGTCGAGACAGAATTATCAAAATGTCTCACATAGACAGAGCTTTTTATTCTGCTCTGTTTAAATTGGCCAAGGGAAAATGGAAGTGTGATGTTGTCACAGAATATAAATTACGATTATGGAACATAGCTGTGGTATGAATGAAATATTTTCAATTTGTTTTAGGGTTTCTTTCTTTCTTTCTTTTTTGTTCTTTTTTCAGTCTGTTTGCATGAACTCCTGTGAACATGAGACAGTGAAATTAAACCATCTTACTGCCTCATTTCTGATATGGTTGAAGGAGACATAACTGAGAGTTCAGTCTTGCTCGATCCGAGAGCGTGTGTGTTTTGGTCAGAGGACCAGTTGTATGCTATGGTGCCATCATCAGGAGTCAGAGAGTCCACCACCCTGCTGTCAGGGGCCTGAGCACGGACACACAGCTGTGCGTCATCTGAAATATGACTGTTCCACTCTGTCTCTCACTAACCTTACATGGCTGCTGTGGTCTAATGCTGGGCTAAAACGCAAACCGCTTTTCGGTAAGATGTGTGGAAGGCTGAATTGCAGGTGGCACCTCATTGGAGGTGGCATGTGCATAGGATTGACTGCTTGATTGTATCTCAATTCTTGTGACTAAAAATGGTAATTTATTTTGCCCTGGTTCTCCTCTGGCTCCTTGGAGACTGTCCTTTCTTGGCCAGACCTGTTGGACTGATTCACAGTGTGCTGCAAATGAGTGTGCAGGAGCACCTGGGCTCCACAGGTGGCGAACAACACAAATGACAGCTCGCGTCACAAACATAATTTCTCCGCCGCCTTTCACTGCTGTTTTCCCTCAGAGGCCGTCAGATGAGCACAGAGGGCAAAGAGACGCTGTCATCTGGAACGCTGCTCTATGGCACAACGCAATGGGAAACTTCGCAAAAACTCCAAGTAACTGCGAAATCTCTAAAGCTCAGCAGGAGCTAAATGAACCACTGACGACTGATTGTCGCTGACACTGTATGTTTGCTAACGACGGAATATTTTATCTTAACTATGGAGAGGGCGATAAAATAAGATCTCGTTAGCATAAGTTAGTTACAAGCTGAAAGCAAGAAAATAATGTATGCTAAACGATGTTGCAGAAACTTGCAATTTCTGCAGTCATCATGAAAAAGGCCAGAATGCATTGTTTCATAGGACAAATTTATTGAGTGCTATAGCAGATTACTCTGGGATGCTGAGTGAGGATGAGATTACGTGACAGCAGAAAGAGAGAGAACCAGCTGCAGCCGTTAGATGGGAGCGAAATGCTCTTGTCAACGGAGAAAAGAATCATTTTAGTCATTTTATTCTGTAGGAAAGGTTGTTCATGTGCAGAGGCTGCTTCCCTCTCAGTCTCTCCTGCTGGTTAATATTAATTACATGCCAGCACAGCTGGATGGGAACTCTTATCTAATCATTTCAATCAGCAAACTTGTGTATTTGGTATAAATGACTGAATATTTGATGAAGTGATCCGGTAACCGCAGCTGGTACTCTCACAAAAATGTGCCCAAGGAATAATTGTAAATCTCAGTTTTTGCATTTTGCTACTATCTTTTTTTTTCCCAGGGTGTTTTATTATTGAGGTGAGAAACTGGGTCATGAAAAATACTGATGTTGTAATACTTAAATACTTAAATACTTATAATACTTAAACAGAATAAACAACAGAGATAATATCAGTCACTCTCTTGTAATGATTTGAATCTAGCTAATTTAGGTCTGGGCTAATTCACAAACCCCTTTTTAACAATGAGAAACTATATAGGGATAATTGTTCCATTGGTTTGTACTAAGATTATAATGATGTTTGTGAGAAAAGACCTCTGTGCTGTGCTCTGTTACTTTTCAAATTAAAATGAGGTTTAATTATCATTTAGCATGTTCAAGCTAATCTTACCAGTCTTTATGATAGTTATTGTCAGCTACATCAAAGGCTGGTCTTCTAGACAGCATGTAAAGCTTTCTGTCTCTGTATTTGGAAAACTGACAACTAAATCTGCAGTGTTGATTATGGAGAAACAGGTCTCACCTCAGTTCCAACGTCTTTCATGAAAGAGACAGATTGTAATTGTATCTGTCTGAGCTTGCTGCACTGCAATGGTTTAGTAAAGTCTGCTGGATGAGGAAGAGAAGAACTGGTTAACATGGAATTTGGATTGAAAATTTAAAATGTTGTCAGTTCTGGTGTGTCTGTGTGTTTTTTCCTCTGTCTCTGTCATAAGCATAAGATGGTGCAGGTGAGACCTCCCCATCTATACACTGTAGTCCCCCTCAGACTGGTCACCAAGCTCAGGGACCTGGGGTTGAGCTCCTCACTCTGCTCCTGGGTCCAGAGCTTTCTGACTGACTCACCACAGGTGGTGAAGATTGGAAACTGCTCCTCCAGCATCCGAACCTTCAACACCTTTGCCCAAACCCTCAACACCGGCGCCCAAACCCTCAACACCGGCGCCCAAACCCTCAACACCGGCGCCCACCAAGGCTTTGTCCTGAGTCCTCTGCTCTACTCCCTTTACACCTATGACTGCACAGCCACACACAGCACCAACATCGCTGTGAAAGTCGCAGATGACACAGTGGTGGTAGGCCTGATCTTCATCAACAATGAGACAGCCGATCTGGACGAGGTGGAGGTGCCGTCATCATGGTGTAAGGGCAACAACTTGGACCTGAATGTTTCCAAGACCAAGGAGATGGTGGTAGACTTCAGGAGGGAGAAGCAGAGGATCCACTACACACCACTCAGGATCTACAGGACCCGGGGGGAGAAAGTGAGCAGCTACAGGTACCTTGGGAGAGTTCACATCTCTGAGGACCTGACATGGACTACACACATCTCCATCCTGGTGAAGAAGGCAAGGCAGCGCTTGTATCATCTCAGGCGGCTGAGGAAATTCAGGATCTCCACAGCGCTGCAGAGATCCCTCTACATACACCGCCACGGTACAGTCTGTGCTCTCCGGAAGCATCACCGCCTGGTACGGCAACAGCTCTCTGGGAAGGAAGGCTCTTCACAGAGTGATCCGCTGTCCTGAACGCATCACCAGGACAGCACTGCCCTGCCTCCAGGACATCCACACCAGGTGGTGCAGATCCAGGGCAAGCAAGATCATTAAGGACATTCACCACCCCAACCACATACTGTTTCAGTGGCTGCCCTCTGGCAAGTGTCTCCGCTCCATCATGGCCAAGGCTGAGAGGCTGAGAAGGAGCTTCTTCCCCTAGGCCATATGGGCCATAAACACTTATAAACCTACATAACACACATCCAGCACATATCCAACACACATCCAACACACACCCAACACACACCCAACACACATCCAGCACACATCCAACACACATTCAACACACATCACACACACACATCTAACACACATCCAACACACATTCAACACACATCCAACACACATCCAATACACATTCAACACACATCCGACACACATTCAACACACATCCGACACACATAAACACTTATAAAAACCTATGTAACACACATGCAATACACATCCAACACACATCTGACACACATCCAACACACATAAACACTTATAAAAACCTACATAACACACATCCGACACGCATCCGACACACATCCGACACACATAAACACTTATAAAAACCTACGTAACACACATCCTACACACACCCGACACACATCCGACACACATAAACACTTATAAAAACTTACATCCAACACACATCCGACACACATCCAACACACATCGCACACACACATCTAACACACATCCAACACACATTCAACACACATCCAACACACATCCAACACACATTCAACACACATCACACACACACATCTAACACACATCCAACACACATTCAACACACATCCAACACACATCCAACACACATTCAACACACATCACACACACACATCTAACACACATCCGACACACATTCAACACACATCCGACACACATAAACACTTATAAAAACCTACGTAACACACATCCAACACACATTCAACACACATCACACACACACATCTAACACACATCCGACACACATCCAACACACATTCAACACACATAAACACTTATAAAAACCTACACAACACACATCCGACACACATCCAACACACATTCAACACACATAAACACTTATAAAAACCTACATAACACACATCCGACACACATCCTACACACACCCGACACACATTCAACACACATCACACACACACATCTAACACACATCCGACACACATTCAACACACATTCAACACACATCACACACACACATTCAACACACATCCAACACACATTCAACACACATCCAACACACATCCAATACACATTCAACACACATCCGACACACATTCAACACACTTCCGACACACATAAACACTTATAAAAACCTACATAACACACATCCGACACACATCCAACACACATCCAACACACATCTGACACACATCCAACACACATAAACACTTATAAAAACCTACATAACACACATCCGACACACATCCTACACACACCCGACACACATCCGACACACATAAACACTTATAAAAACCTACCTAACACACATCCGACACACATCCAACACACATTCAACACACATCACACACACACATCCAACACACATTCAACACACATCCAACACACATTCAACACACATCCAACACACATCCCACACACATAAACACTTATAAAAACCTACATAACACACATCTGACACACATCCAACACACATTCAACACACATCACACACACACATCCAACACACATTCAACACACATCCAACACACATCCAATACACATCCGACACACATCCGACACACATCCGACACACATAAACACTTATAAAAACCTACATAACACACATCCGACACACATCCAACACACATCCGACACACATAAACACTTATAAAAACCTATGTAACACACATGCAACACACATCCTGCACACATCCTACACACATCTGACACACATCCGACACACATAAACACTTATAAAAACTAAAAACCTACCTAACACACATCCGACACGCATCCAACACACATTCAACACACATCACACACACACATCTAACACACATCCAACACACATTCAACACACATCCAACACACATCCAATACACATTCAACACACATCACACACACACATCTAACACACATCCAACACACATAAACACTTATAAAAACCTACGTAACACACATCCTACACACATCTGACACACATCCGACACACATAAATACTTATAAAAACCTACGTAACACACACCCAACACACATCCAACACACATAAACACTTATAAAAACCTACGTAACACACATCTAACACACATCCGACACACATCCAACACACATCTTACACACATCTGACACACACCCAACACACATCCAACACACATCCAACACACATCCAACACACATAAACACTTATAAAAACCTACATAACACACACCCGACACACACCCGACACACATCCAACACACATCCTGCACCTATTTTGCACACTGCATCTTTTTGCAGCACATTTAGAATACAAACTGGTTATACACTTGCAAATTGTTTATTTCCCTGTTTATGGCTTACAATATTATTATACTGATACTCTGCTATTTTTCCCTGTATGTAGCTTTGTATATTTATTTTTAATTGATTTTATTTTTATACTGATATATAGCTTTACGTTTGCTATTTGCACAGTTGTGGGCGTTGTTGCAATGTCATCTCACTGCTGTTGTACAATCATGCACGTGACAGATGAATCCCTTCATTCACGACAAATAATACTCATTTTTAAAAAGTTTGATCTTCTTAAACATCTTGACAAAGTCACGGTAGTGTCTGACACGCCTAAGAAACAGTTTTTCTTTTTTAGAGCCTTTGTTAAAACCAGCTCCATCCTACTCCTCTGCTTTGTTTCAGTAAGGGAATTGGAATGTGTGGCAGTGAGATTTTCCTGGGTCATAATTCTTTTCCTGTTCAATGAGGGAGCACCACTCCTGTGTTCTGCCTGATATCCTCAGACATTTCTATCTCACCAGAGCTCCAGCCTCACAAACACCTCGGGGCATCTGACCGAAGGGAAAAGGACAGACTCTCTCTTTCTTTCTCTCTTTCTTTGTGTTGTTAGAAATTTGCTGCTTAAGACTCAGTCATCTGCTACTGTCAGATTTAACATGTGATCCTAGGGATTTGGGTGTTAATGATGCTTTGAAGCAAACTGGTACTCCAAGGACACACATACATACACACACACACACACACACACACACACACACACACACACAAACACTGGAACCTTCATGAATGCAATGAAAGGTTTAGTAAAATGCATGTACATGCAGCATTTCAATTGTAAAATTTCATCCAAAGCACTTTCATGACTCCTTGCCCCACAGAAACGTAGGCCTCAGGTGATGACGCTGTCCCATTGACAGCGTGTGGATCAGGTTTGGTCAGATTTGGCCATGCTGGCCACAGTGTGGGGATTGGCCATCTCCAGTTTTGTCATGATCCTGATGACTGTCTGTTCTGTGTCCCCTTCAAAGTGATGTGAGGACCTGTATGAGACAATGAGAACTTCAGTTTGGGACATCTACAATGACCCCTAGTGATGTTGTTGTCAACGTTCGGCCAACAGCAACTTCAATTAACAAGCCCCTGCCTGCAGCCATGTGCACCACCCCAGTGTCCCAAAGCTCTGTCTCCACACCCATCCACCCCCACCATGCCTCGGTCCCCACAGCACTAATGAGCCCCGCCCACCTTTTGACCCCCAGGCCACATGCTGCCCCAAAACCTAGTGTGTCTCTTTAAAAAGCCATTAATGGTCTTTTTACATAGAGGATGCGGAAGCTGACTGATCTGTTTCATAATGTACAAACAATAGAAAGAGGGTGTCAATGGAATGTACATGGAAAATGAAATATGATTGTCTTTTAGTTATTTTTATTTTTGTTTATTTGAAGAGTTACACTGTAACACCGTGATAATTACTGTATAATAATCTGTTTCTAATCAGTCATTTGATGTGTTGTGTTTAATAAGCACTCTATGTCCAACGCAAATAAACATAAAACATGTTGTTTGGGTTATTTGTTTCAGAAAAATTCCATTATCGAACCAAATGTACATGGGAGGGGGGTGTTAGGAGTAATATTAGTGGTAATATTAGTGGTAATATTAGTGGTAATATCAGTGGCAATATTTGTGGTAATATTAGCGGTAATATTTGTGGTAATATTAGTGGTAATATTTGTGGTAATATTAGTGGTAATATCAGTGGCAATATTTGTGGTAATATTAGCGGTAATATTTGTGGTAATATTAGTGGTAATATTTGTGGTAATATTAGTGGTAATATCAGTGGCAATATTTGTGGTAATATTAGCGGTAATATTTGTGGTAATATTAGTGGTAATATTAGTGGTAATATTTGTGGTAATATTAGTGGTAATATTAGTGGTAATATTAGTAATACTTTTTGAATCTCAGACCATTGATGGCTTCACATTGTTGACCTTTTATGGCTTCATATTGTTGACCTCTATGAGCTCAAGCTGCGTCATGCATGTTTTCATGTTTATAAATTCTGTATAATCAAATTTACTGTTTATGATGTATTTAAAAATATTCATGAATCTTGCACAGTTTATTTATGCTCTGAGATTATTTCAAGATGCCGGGAAAAGGGACTGACTATAAATCTGTGCATAACTGAATATTCATGCCGCTGACTTTTTTCATTTGCCTTTGTCGACCATATGAATGCAATCGGAGGCGATGTTTTGGCTTCTCCTGTCGGTTTTGGGCTTTGATTCAGCCTCGCATTAGGACATCCGAGATGGGATTTATCAGACAGCTGTCTGGCAGACCTGACCCGCATCAAATCTCACATCACAGTGACCAGAACTTCAGCTGGAAACACACAGTGGACAAGCCAAACACGCAGCCTATGAGAATCAGGATGAGAATTTCAGCGGGATAGTAGCCGTCCAAATAACAGCCCACGGTGATGTCAGATTATGCTGGAAATTTGAAATATCAGATCTACAGAAAATTCCATGAGATATTCATAGTCATATGATAGAAATTACATCAATTTTTGCAAAGCAGTCATATGCATATAAAGCAGTCATATGCAGGAAGATTAATATGCAAAGTAAAACCATGTGCCACTGTAAGTGCTAAATTAAATAATGAAATGATATTTCAGTGTATCCTCTGTCCTGACTACAACTTCTCCTCTTCCACAAATTCATTTCTGCATGTGAGTCATGAAACAGCGCATATTTCTACTTTAATCAGCCACTATCTTATAAATATGAACTGTTAGCCTTTTTCTGTCTTATGCTGTCAGTTGGTGAGGGGTGACAAAGCACAGGATGTGGAAGACCTGCCTAGGTGTGCAGAACGTGTTAATTAAATGTTAGAGAGAGGTTCCTCTTCCAAAGCAAATGTCATCAAGGCTGCAGAGATCTCATCTAAATATGTGTTCTTCCTTTCCGCTATCCCTACCTGTCTTATAATCTTATGATGTGGCCCACAGAGAGTCTTTCTCCTCCACCGCTGCCGACTGGAGCAGGACATTCACAGTCTGTCATGCATCCCCTCAGGCACACTTAGGTCTGCCCACTGAGATCAATCACACTGAGGAAATTATGGATGAATTGGGTTCATGATGTCAGTTTTAATTTAAAGTTCCTTAATTAGACTGAACCGGAGTTTCTTACCTCTGTTACGTGAGATCCTAATTCCATTACAACGATTTAAAAAATGGTTATGTTTGTCTGAACAGCAACAAAAGAAAATCAGAATGTGATTTGAATTTTGTGCCTATACTGGTTCATCACGGTAAATGGCCCTGTTTCTCTGTCGCCTCTCGCACAGGTGTCCTTGGGGTGGACAGGGAGGTTAGTAGCACAAAGACACATTTTGGGAGAGAAATGTTGTATTTTAAGGAAAAAAAGAGATCCCCGCTGTGCCAGTTGAGCATATTTCTTATTTCTTGAGCACAGTGAGTCCTATAGAAGAGAAAATTGGAGCTATCAGGCTGACCATCTGTTAGGAATTGTGTGACTGTAAGATTCTCACATCACAGCTCAGTCTGAGAGCCATCATCAGTCTCGCTGATGAATATTCATCACAGGAATTTAAGACAAAATCAGTGCTGGCCTTTTGCATCATTGTAGAGATGCTGGATTGGACTGTCTACCCCGGACCACGCTGCTGCCACTGAAACTGCTGCTTCAAACATCCAGACTCATTTAGGAAAACACTTGCTGTAAATAAAGCAGCTTTAAATAAAGTTTGATACCTTTGTACAGTGACTGGGATTCTGAACACTGCAGATCACACAAAAAACTGACAAATGCATATCCAAAGTCATCACACTATCAGATTAATCCAAAATTATCACACTATCAGATTAATCCAAAATTATCACACTATCAGATTAATCCAAAATTATCACACTATCAGATTAATCCAAAGTTATCACACTATCAGATTAATCCAAAATCATTACACTATCAGATTAATCCAAAATCATCATACTATCAGATTAATCCAAAATCATCACGCTATCAAGTCAATCCAAAATCATCACACTATCAGATTAATCCAAAATCATCACACTATCAGATTAATCCAAAATCATCACACAATCAGATTAATCCAAAATCATCACGCTATCAGATTAATCCAAAATCATCACACTATCAGACTAATCCAAAATCATCATACTATCAGATTAATCCAAAATCATCACGCTATTAGATTAATCTAAAGTCATCACACTATCATATTAATTCAAAATCATCACACTATCAGATTAATCCAAAATCATCACACTATCAGACTAATCCAAAATCATCATACTATCAGATTAATCCAAAATCATCACGCTATTAGATTAATCCAAAATCATCACACTATCAGACTAATCCAAAATCATCATGCTATCAGACTAATTGGAACATTCCAGTTGGGTGTCCGGTGTTCCAGTTTGGTGTGTGGTGTTCCAGTTTGGTGTGCTGCCAGGACATTATTTGCTTCAGAGGACTATGAGTCTGTAACTTGCATTCCCTCTCCATGTGTGTTCTATTTTTCTCCCCTGACACGCGAGTGTGGGTTCTCCCTGAACGCAGGTGATGGGTTTCTCTGCTTCTTTTAAAATATGTATGGAACTGTTCCCAGATGTACTAAATGAAGTTTAAATTGTACAAGTTTGAAGAAGCTTCCATTTCACAGATCATTGTTTAAATGCAGCATTGCATTTCATCATGCAGTGAATGATAAAACGATGAGGGCTTCTGACTGGAGGTGCTGTGACTATTCAGAGCAGGTTCTCAGAAGACAAACTGTCAGACTCCACTCATGTCTCCATGACTCTGCTGCTCTCCCCACAGAGAACATCTGAAGTTCACCTCTCACAGTTACTGAGACTTTCAATTCAGTCCAAATTTAGAATTTCAACCAGAAATCCATAACAGGCATGAACCGCTGAGACAGATTGCTCCTACTTCCTGTGTTAATAGCTATACGTTTACAGAGAAGATTTTGTTTGTCCTAAATGAATGACTTAATAGGCAGGTAGAACACAGACGTGTTAAAATATTACTATGTTATAGTTTTTTTTAAATAATATTCATATAGTTATCTGATACTCCTCTTACTAAATGGGCCAGGCCAAAACAATAAGACAACCATACTTGAATGTAAGTGTATCTTAACCATTACTGACTCTTTTTCAAATTAATATCATTAAAATTCATTAAAAGTCTTTCTAAAACATTACAGAGTGAAAAAGAGTCACGTCACTGGTCTTTGTAAATCCAGAGCTCTGGTTCCCGGTTCTAGTTCCTGATTCTAGGTCATCTTACAGACTATCAGCTTTGAATAGAAAAGCTGGAACTGTGACTGGCTGGGGCTCAGAGTCACAGTGGCGTGTCTTCTCACCATCTCAGTGTGCTCCAGTATCACTCTGTCTTAATGGGTCCCATCTGTGCCTGTGTTCTGTAGTCTTAAGTAATGTAAAGTGTTCTGTAGTCTCAATTAATGTAACAAGTTCTGTAGTGTTAAGTAATGCAAGACATTCTCTAGTCCTCAGTAATGTAACGATGCCTTCTGTTGTCTTAAGTGATGTGATGTGTAATGCATTCTGTAGTCTTAAGTAATGTAATGTGTTCTGTATTCTTAAGTGATGTAATGTGTTCTGTAGTCTTCAGTAATGTAATACGCTCTGCAATCTTAACTAATGTAACATCAGGCCGGAGACACTGGGTTGATGCATCAGCATCTACTGATGCTTATATATCTGCAGCACTGTGGTAAGATATTGAAAGGAAACCAGTCAACAGTGAAACACATCCGTACATCAGAGCAATTTTTATCTTAACCATTAATTACCAAAGGGCCGATCAGATATCAATACACTTCATTAAAGCAATGGATAGAGAGGCAGACATCCATACAGGTGATGTCAAACCTGAATGCTCTGCTAGTGTTCTTTCCTTTCAAACGTGTAAAATGCAGAGCTTTATTGGAAATATGAGTCATATGAATTCAACTCACTGTGTGCAGAAATCACACCTCATTCCAAGTCGTTGCCTGTCTTCCGATTGAAAGCACTATTAAACATGGCTGCTGGAAGTGACTTGTCACTCACTCAGTGATATTATTCATGTGTTGTGATCAAGGCAAAGAGATGAAGAGGAAAGAGAGGGAGGGCGGATGGAGGAGTGAGAGAGAACCCGCTGTTTGCCTTGCTTCACAAAAGCACCTTCGCATCTTAACATAGACCATCAGGAAATACTGAAGATCCAACACATACATGTGTGAATATAAACATATTAAGTATATAAAAACAAATACGAATATATAATCAGAATTTTGGAAATCTCCATCAGTTTAATTAAATTACTGACTGAACATATATGAATATAGCTGTGAGCTATTTCAGTTCAAACCAACAAAGATCTGACGCATTAGAACAGTTCAGGTCTTGGATTGTGCCTGAAGTTCACTCCAGGTTTTTTCTTTCTTTTTTTTTCTGTGCTGCTGAGAGTGAGGATCATAACATGAAGACATATTTAACGGAGGTGGCGCCTTACAGGTGAGCTCATTAAACTCCAGCAGTTACACACTCTGCAAGTGACTGGGTAATTGAGCTGCAGTGATAATCAGGTCAGATTATGGTGTGTGTGTGTGTGTGTGTGTGTGTGTGGGGGGGGGGGGGGGGGGAGCATATTCTTTATAGGAACCACAGCCTTACATGGCACACAAAGGGATAGCTGGGAAAGTCATGATTGGAGTGTTTAAGTGTCTCTGATGTGACAGCTACAAATCATGCATACCTGTTAATTACACATCTCACAGTGGCTGACTGATATTCCAGTCTGGGCTGTTGCCAGTCATAATTTGTCTGCTCCTTGTTTGTAACTCAGGCAAATGTGGTGAACGGCCTGATGTCAATCCATGTTTGTGTGTAAGAGTAATGTCCATTACCATAATAACATAATAACACCCATTAACATTCTCAGCATTTCAGCTGGACCAGATAAAATAGCCTAGTGCAGGCTTAAGCAATTAGGAGAATGGATTGGGCACCAATAACACTGTTTCCATGGATGACTCTCTTAATGAGATTGTTATCCTGGAGGCTGCGGTCTCTGCCGTTCCTTAATCATTGCTAGCACCGTGAAAGCAGTGGCTCATGCCAGCTGGTATGAGGAAGCCAAGACTTGAGCTAGTTGTGAGCTGGGAGAAGCAGAGACAGAACGGAGCTTCTGGTCTCTGTTTAAACCCGTGAGCAGAACAATGGGCAAAAAGATAGCGCTCTTATTTAGCGAAGTAATCAACTCACCTCATTTTAAGAGGTTAAGTTCTAACTTAGAGATATTAACAGTAGAGAAGAATGTGACACTCATGTCAGTGAGTGCAGGAACACGGGCACAGCCATTAATAGCCCAGGTAAGTCAGTTTGAACTTACAGATGCTGTTAATCTCCAGCATGGCTAGAGCCATATTTCAGCGCTGGCCAGCCCTGTCACAGGGGTCTGATTCCATTGAGCATCTGCTTGGTGAGGAAGACAGATGAGTCCTGAGGAGGATCCGACTGTGCCCGGCCTGCCAGCTCTGCTCTACACACAACCTGTTTTCTCCTGCCCTTGGAGGTCTGCCAATCCCAGCCAATGCATCACACCCTGGCCTCATTTAATACAGCAGTAATACAGGAAAAAAGACATTCTCCAAATAAAATCATCGGTAGTTGACGTTTTGGAATGAGAAAAGAGAGCGTGATGGCATGAGTGAAAACCATAATGCGAAGTATGTATGTGTCACTGATCAACTCGATTTGGAATGAGGGTGTGCCATGATTGGACCCCAGAAACATTCACTCCAAATTGAATTCATTTACTACTAATGCATTCACAGTTCAGAGTTTAGTTCATTTACTACTAATGCATTCACAGTTCAGAGTTTAGTTCTTAGATAAGACACAATTACGAGAAATAAGTGAACGATGACTAATGATCTCTCTTAGAGTAATGCTGTAAAGGCATGAATTTCAGCATGAAAGGGAAACACAGTTTAAGAAGATTAACACAACTCAGGCACAGCAAGGCACAGTCAGACACAATTGGACAATATTGTAACTATTCATTACTCTCTGTCTTGTGGAGGTTTTCATAGCGCTGTCTAAATCAGCCCTTATCGTGGCCACGCAGGCCTTGGGGATACGGAGTGCAGTAAGCCACCAGTTCTGTTTCCCATTCATTCCCAAAACCTCAGGTTCACCTCTCTCACCCAAAAACACTTCCTCCACTGTCTCCCTCCATGCCAGGTAAAGTATCTGTTTCCTTGGTTTCTGTGCTAAAGCTATCACCAAGACTATGCCTAATTCTTGTCAATCAAAATCCATACTAACACTTCCTGGTCTAGTGTACTGCATACACACAGACACAAAACACACACACACACGAACACAGAGAGAGAGAGAGAGAGAGAGAGAGAGAGAAAGAGAGAGAGAAAGAGTAGTCATCTATACATTTTGCAGTAAATACGAAAGTCATTTGAACAGTTTAAAGTAAAAAAGTAAAAATAGCTTTATCTTCAAAGGTTATTTTAATAGAAGGAAAACAACGGAACACAGTCGAGAACTAAACAAGTTTTTTTTAATCGGTCTTTAAAAATATTGCATTTTCATAACCTGTATGAATGCAGCAATACAAAGAATATGTCAACCTCAAACTTTCAGAATAAAAAAGGGAGCAAGATGATGGCTTTTTCTCAGTCTGTTTGACAATCCATACAAAGAAGTTTTCCTCTATTTCTCTTTCTGCAAAGTGCGGTTAATTCACATGCATGATGAAGGAAACCCCAGAGAGAAAACACCAAGATGATTATCGTTACTATTAATGTTTAATTACCGACTTAATTATTCAAGGCATTTTCATTCCGTCGTCGATGCTGCAGTGCAATCAAGTAGACAGCATCAGACCCGTGACAGTGATACGTGCATTTAGCTTAATGTGTCTCTCACAGATTGTAATAATCACATAACGTCATCTAATTAATCTTGAGAAAATAATGAACCTGTGCTGCTGTAAAATTAATGTCTTGTTATTTTTATTTTGATTGTTCTGTGAAGCACATCTAGCTTGAATGTATGCTACAATACACAATGAAATCAAAAGAGGAAGCAGAAAAGAAAAGAGTTTGTCACCATGCACATGCACTGTTTTTTAGAGTGACTGATCCACTACTGCGGCAGTCTGTAATTATTGCTAATTATGCTCCTAGAATCCTTGCTGTGCAGAATTAGAATTGGTTTGGGGTCTAAGTTGGATTCCACAATCAGAATTCTGATTAAGTTTGACACAGTGCATGCAATTAGAATACTGTTGATTCCAAAGAGGAGGGGCTAGAGAAATTGTCATCCTCTAAAAAAAGCACCTGCCACCTTCAGTGCGCAGTCTCACCCATTCCCCTGGTAGTGCTTCACAAAGGCCAAAACAATCCTTCCTTTACCACCTACGGTCCCATCCAGTCAAACTTTTTCAACTGGCACTATTCGGGACACGAGGGACATACAGGGAAATTGTTTTTTGATTACATTTGGGCGGAGGCGGTTCCACTCTAAGCTTTTGTTCAGTCTCTGAGGTGAAAGTGTGGTCACTTTTCATTTGCAGTGAACTTCCTCATGTAGAACGAGCGTTGGGAAGAAGACCTCTGGAATGTTTTTGCCCATTTGATGTGTAAAACCCAACGCTGAATCATTTATCTTCAGTATTTTTAACTGCAAAAGATGTAGAACAAGACGATAATGTTTGATAGATCTTGATGTCAGAATGGAAGTTTCTCGATTTGTAAAGTGCCGTGTCCAGTGGCGGATTTAGGTAAGGGAGACACGGGCTCAGGGCGGCATCTTGGCGGGGGCGGCATGGGGCACCCGCACAAAACAATTTGGAATGATTCACATTTGCGCGATTGGTTTTCTATTTTTGTCTTTCATTTGCACATCTCATCAGTGATATCATCTCATCAGTGATGTCATCTCATCAGTGATATCATGTCACAGTGACATCATCTCATCAGTGACATCATGTCACAGTGATATCATCTCATCAGTGATATCATGTCATCAGTGATATCATCTCATCAGTGATGTCATCTCATCAGTGATATCATCTCATCAGTGATGTCATCTCATCAGTGATATCATGTCACAGTGATATCATCTCATCAGTGACATCATGTCACAGTGATATCATCTCATCAGTGATATCATGTCACAGTGATATCATCTCATCAGTGATGTCATCTCATCAGTGATATCATCTCATCAGTGATATCATGT
Source organism: Chanos chanos (assembly GCF_902362185.1). Classification (NCBI taxonomy): domain Eukaryota; kingdom Metazoa; phylum Chordata; class Actinopteri; order Gonorynchiformes; family Chanidae; genus Chanos; species Chanos chanos. The sequence goes on from NC_044504.1 coordinate 39,936,398, forward strand.
CACAGTGATATCATCTCATCAGTGATATCATGGGGGCGGGCGGGGGCAGGGAAATCTATCTAATAGTGCATCTCTAACTTTGTACAGTACTCATGCAATTAGTAAAATCAGTCACACTACGAAATGCTACCTAATAAACCACAATTCATTCATAATACTGTGAATATATAGTTTCAAAGACATATTGTTGCATTTTTCTCTGGTTTGAGCGAAATCTTTAGGAATAATATGTATTAGGGCCACATGGGGGGGGGGGGGGGGGGGTTGTGATTAAGACATCTCGAGAATAGGGTCTTAATATCATGAGAATAAAGTTGTAGTTGAGAAAAAGAGTCATAATATTACAAGAATAAAGTCATAATATTTCAAGAAAAAAGTCGTAGTATTACAAGAATAAAGTCATAATTTTACGAGAAAATCATAATATTACGAGAGTAAAATCATAAAAAATTGAGAAGAAAACATCATTTTTAGGAAAATATATTACCAGCTACCAACATAACGGGCAAGAGGACAGCCAATGGCAGCCTGAGCTTCTGGCAACTGCTGTTTGTCTCAGGCGTTGTACCACACACATCAGTCAACAATCTTATTAAAGCCCTTATACTTATGATAATGTGATGCTGATGTGCCAAAAGATGAAGTATTTCGTTATTTGTGAGACCTATACTAAACTTCACAAGATGCTCCACGCGGCAGGCTGCTCTTCAAATATTTCCCCTCTAAAATAACACGTAGCCTAAAATTACGACTTGTAATTGATCACTTCTTGTAATTTTGGGACTTTTTCCTCGTAAAATTATAAATTTATTCTCGTAATATTATGACCTTTTCATGTAGAATTATGACTTTATTCTCAAAATCTCAGACTTTTTTTCCTCCTCAGTGTGGCCACAATGCTCCATGGTAATGCTGTGTCTTCATGAGTGTTATGCATGTAATGAAATGGGCTAGTAGGCTCTAACACTTATGTTTGTTAGCCTATGTTGCTATGTTGCTTGCTATGCTATTACACATAGGACGACAACATTCTGTTTTCTGTCCAACTAGCTTACATAACATTGGACATAATTTCACCCGGTTTCATCATGAGAATGTGTGTAGCCTGCAGAAAAATCATTACAGCCCAACTAGCACATTAATGATTTGGTTAAGTTTCGTTGAGGTGACATCACGAAGGTTTCCTGCAATTGTACTGACTAGGCCCTGAGCTTCCCTGTTTGTTTTTTTTTCTTGGCAGGGTTATACACACAACAGGGCCAGATGCTGTTTGACTGTCCCGTTTTGGGTTCTGCAGTGTGTGACTGTCCCGTTTTGGGTTCTGCAGTGTGTGACTGTCCTGTTTTGGGTTCTGCAGTGTGTGACTGTCCTGTTTCGGGTTCTGCAGTGTGTGACTGTCCTGTTTAGGGTTCTGCAGTGTGTGACTGTCCCGTTTTGGGTTCTGCAGTGGCTCAGTGGTTAGCACTGCCCTGGGTTCGAATGCCGACCGGCCCAGGTCCTTTCTGTGTGGAGTTTGCGTGTTCTCCCCGTGTTTGTGTGGGTTTCCTCCAGGTGCTCCGGTTTCCTCCCACCACAAAGACATGTGTGCTAGGATTAGTACTCCTGTCAGTGACCTTGACCAAGGCGCTGGCAAAAAGACCTGGAGCTAGTCCCCGGGTGCCAGCGGCTGCTCACTGCCCTAGTGTGTGTGCGCTCACTGGTGTTAGGATGGGTGAAATGCAGAGGCTGAATTTCACTGCTTTCTGCTCAGTGTGTGTGTGACCAATAAAATACTTCTTCTTCCTCCTCTTCTTCTTCTTCTCCTTCAACTAAATTCTCCAGTATAGCACTGGCCAGTCATTTCCATATTTCATGAGCTCTTTGATTCTGCCCCTCGGCTAACAGCTGTGTGAATCCCAGCAGACAGCCACTGTGCTAATACTTTCTTTACTTTAATACATTCTCCCAGACCCAGCATGTGAGTCCCACCTTTTCAAACATACGTGAGTTGAAGCATCACTGTGTTTTAATAACATCGTTACAGCCAATCAAGATGACTACAGCCTCAAGCACAGTCTCCAGTGCAAAGTCTGAGTGGTGAGGTCTCATTGGAGAGCAGTTTGGAGGAAATACAGAGGCAGTCATGAGAGAAACAGTGGCCGTTTCTGAGTCAGAGCCTTGGACTTTGTTCTCGTGGAGGACACAGTATTGATCTGAGTTCATGTCACAGTAAACTTGCTTGTAATGCCTCAAAAATAAGTGTATGGTTTACTAAGTCAACACTTTTTGCAGTTCAGATGCAACTTTACAATTTATCTCAGAAACGACACAGACGTCTGTAGAGTAAATCAATTGCACCCTGGGCTGGTTATTAAATTGGGAAAAGAAACCCCTCTGCGATTTCAGACATGATCATTATTTCTGCTGCGAAGAAACAATCATTTCTTGCAGGTTCTGCTCAGACACTGGCTATTTCTGTGCAGTAGTATAAATTCCTTTAAAACCCACTGCACATTTTTATTTAGTAGATCAGCCACCTACTCCAACCTACGATACTGACCTTTCTCTTTTCTCTCTCAGTGTTTGACCTTTCTCTTTTCTTTCTCATTCTTTGGTTTATAAATGGAGAGCTAAAGCTTTCATTTTCTGATGCAATGGAAAACTATTTTGTTATCAAACAAGTAATTAAAAATGCTGAGAAATATTCATCTTCTGTATAATGTATTTCCATAATTTACCTTATCTTTATATCTCAAACAGATTTTATTCCTTTCATTTTCACTGTTAAAGTGATTTAAGGTAAATGACCTAAGAAAGCAGCAAAACTGATTCCAAATTGCAAAATTGCCATCAAGAAAACGTGGTTTTTGTATGTTCACAAATGAACAACCATTTAAATTCTTTTTTCTGTTCTTTTGTTCAATTTTCACTTTAATGTCTTTAAGGTTTGTGAAATCCTCATCAAAAGTCTAATAAACTGATTTCAGGCAAAACATAATCAACAGTTTGCACTGCATAAAGAGCCGTGTGGCCGCGAACTGGCTGCCAAAGGATTGGTTTCAAGATGGTGAAATATTAAAGAGGCCTTGTGTTTGACACATTCACTCTCTCCCTGTCATTATGCCCTTCTGCCAAATGCTGGGCCTACCGCACAGTGAGAATCATATTTCAGCTCCCGTTCCTGCCTCTGTGTGTGTGTGTGTGTGTGAGAGTGCGTGTGCGAGTGTGTTTGTGTGTGTGTGTGTGTGTGTGTATGTGTGTGTGTGTGTGTGCGCGTGCGCGTGCGTGTGTGTGTGTGTGCGTGTGTGTGTGTGTGCGTGTGTGTTTGTGAGCATGTTTGTATATGTGTATATGTGTGTGTTTATGTGGGCATGTGTGTGTGTGCGTGTGTGTGTTTGTATGACTCTTATCTACAGTGTGGCAGACTCAGAGAGAGCAGCAGGGCTACACCATGTTCTTGGTACCCAGACTTGTGAATCTAACACAGACCCATTGAATCATCGCCGATAACAGGCCTGTCCATCCCTCCCTCCAGCCCATCCTCCGCCCGAAATGAAACCACACACATTTCTCATGACAGTAAAACTGAGTAAGACAAGAGGATACAGTGGGTAAGACCTCCACCCACCACACTAGGCACAAACCTTAGTTTGTCCTGCAAGCCGGAGTCCATGGCAGACAGCCGTAACCTGAGATCAGGTTTCTACCCCATAAGATTCTGCTGTATGTTAAATAGGGGGGCAGTGCCAGAGCCTTGTGTGTAACTGCTGTTCAGTCAGTGGCCGAAACAAAGTCTGTTAATGCAGCACTTTAGCCTACAGTCTCAGATATAGGTAATTCAAGAAAAACTGAGTCTTCTGATCCACTTAAATACCAATTTCAGCCTGTTGCTAATGTTATATTACAGAAATAAAACAGCTCTGCAGCAGCTAATGCTATATTACAGAAATAAAACAGCTCTATAGCAGGTTGGGTCTGTTGCTAATGCTATATCACAGAAATAAAACACAGCTCTGTAGCAGTTTGGGCCTGTTGCTAATGCTATATTACAGAAATAAAACACAGCTCTGTAGCAGTTTGGGCCTGTTGCTAATGCTATATTACAGAAATAAAACACAGCTCTGTAGCAGTTTGGGCCTGTTGCTAATGCTATATTACAGAAATAAAACACAGTTCTGTAGCAGTTTTGGCCTGTTGCTAATGCTATATTACAGAAATAAAACACAGTTCTGTAGTAGTTTGGGCCTGTTGCTAATGCTATATTACAGAATTAAAAGACAGCTCTGTAGCACTGAAGCTTCCAATGCCCTTTTAACTCCAACAAATCCTCCAGGTCCAATTCATTTGGCTTATAAAAGGTTATAAAAGGTTATAAAAGGCAGGCTGAAAAATGCAGGCCTTTGAGTCATGTATCACGTTCCTGAGATAAAGGAAAATTATGTCATGAATTATTGAAAGCAATTCAATACAGCAGGCTCTAATCAGAGAATCTGTCTACGGTGGATTTTGCAGAGAATATTCACTGAGATGGCGATGGTTAAGACAACATCTCGTTTTGAAGGAGCGGGGTGTTTGTTTAGGATGGAAATGAAGCACGTTGCACTGGAACAATAATGAAATAAACACAGCAGCACATGTATGAGTGTAATGGTACTGCTCTGAGGCCAGGCAGAGATTGGTTAAAATCAGACAGGTATACTTTAACAGGCATGTTTTCCACTTTAAATATTAGAGGTCTATTTCAATTCATAATTCATGAGGGGTGAATTGAGGGGGAAGGGACATATGGTCCTCACTGCGTGTGGTGAAATATTAAAAAGCCATGTCAGCATTGAGGACACAGGCTCAGCAGGTGGGCCAAACGACCAAACAAAGACAGCTCTTTCCTGACGACAGGCCTCAGCGGACATATGCCCTCTACACCAACACCAAAAGACAAAGGAAAAAAATACAGTCTGAGACATCCGCTGGCACACTCTCCACACAGGGTCAGCAGGCTCTGCCCACAGGACGATAGCTCTGGACCAATGAGAGAGCGTGGTAATGCCATTAGGTATTTCATTCATTTGCATAAATTAGAGAAAAGGCTTAAATTCAAGCTTGTGACAGGGTGACACATCACAACCTGTTGGTAATTCTGTCCCATCATGGAGATTTTATTGGTTTAAATGGCCGAAGTGCTGCCGGACGCAGGCACTGATAAACGACATGGATTCATCCCTGGACAACGTCCATCCTAATTACCTCAAATCATTTGCAGACTTAAATGTCAACTGAACAACATATGGCAGATAAACAAATTAGGAAAGATCCATAGCTGAAATTTTAATATGCTGTAAAATGGACAGATTACTTATAAACTATCATTTCATCTAAATGAATACAATCAGGAGGGCAAATGACCATAATTATCCTGATAAAACCCAACTCATTTTTTGATAATGGATAATTTAGTCCAAATTGAGGATGAGTGATGGATGTGTGTCAGATTGCCCCCAGTGTCCTCTGAGCAGGGGGAAGCTGTGCTTCTGGAGACTGCGTCTCATGACTCAGAATGGACCACAAGGTTCCATAACTCATTAGAGCAATGACACTCCCCCAAACAACAGAGAGAGAGAGAGAGCGAGAGAGAGAGAGGGAGAGAGGTGGGGGGGGGGCACTTTGTCTCAGCCAAGACCCTCATCAAAACCCTTTTATCTAACCTGCTGACTTTCATGGACTTCTCTCATGATATTTCAGTACATATTGCCATGCACTGGTTGGGAATCACAGGTAGTGAATGCTCAGTGACAGGGTGGATAAACCTAAACCCAGCGAGGGCCCTTTGAGACCGGATCCTGCTCTATCTCTCATGACCAGGGCCTGTAACAGCCCTGAGGACCTGGTGAACCTTTCAGCTAATGAGGATCAGAACAGGCCTGCGAAGGATGTGGTTTACAGCTCTATCATCACTGTTTCAGCTCCTCTGATGTACCTGATGAAACCCTGTATGGGTCCAGAATTAGCCTCATAGGCAGCCAAGGCAGCTGTCCACAGAACCATCCACAGAATCATCCACAGAACTGTCCACAGAACCGCCACTTGCTCACACCAGCGCCAACACACACTGGGCAACAAATACATCACTGTATAAATACAACACTGTATAGAATAAATACAACTCTGTGTAGAATAAATACAACACTGTATAAATACAACACTGTATAGAATAAATACAACTCTGTGTAGAATAAATACAACACTGTATAAATACAACACTGTATAGAATAAATACAACTCTGTGTAGAATAAATACAACACTGTATAAATACAACACTGTATAGAATAAATACAACTCTGTGTAGAATAAATGCATCACTGTGTCGAAGTTGAATCCTTTTAAAAGGGAAGAGGATGAAATGGCACATGGGTCACATGGGCAGGACCTTAAATAAAGAAATACAATCAGATCATTGGGACTGTAGGACGACCTTTCAGTTATGAGCACAGGATGTAAATACCCACATAAATCTATCAAGAGAGTGATTTACACACTATAGAGAATGCCATCCTTTATAACACACTTTTTTTGCTGTAGACTGATTACACTGTGGGAAGTGTTCTTGGTTTTGGTTTTTTTTTTTCTGTTTTAATTTACATTGCAATTAGAACAGTGCAATTAATTAACTTCTGCTAAGTACTACTTAATAGTCCACGTGGAGCAGTGTTAATTACCGCAGTGTGCTAATCATAAACCAGTCATCCAGTCCCTGCCCTGATGGAAGCGTTCATATCTCAACTTTTCCAAGGCAGACACACATTTCATGTCTCAGGAGCTGAGCTGACATGTGCAATATGAACATGTTTCCGATGCGACGTTAAACTCTATCTGAGCAGTGTGTGGCGTAGGCTAGTACAGGATTTCTCGTGCTGTGTGTATACCAAACACCACAGTGCTCTGCTGAGCGCAGGGTTTCTCAAAGGCCAGTTTGGGACACACTGCAGAGAAGTAAATGGAAGGGAATGTGCTGAAGAGGTATACAGGGAACTTTTCAGACCTTGACACGATGTGTTATTAATGTCCGAGCGGCTGGGCGAAAGTAGCTTTGGTTGAGAGGGCGTGACCAAGAGTTGCGGGAGTGTTTGCGCTGACCGATGGAGCGGCCTCTGTCATCAGCACTTCACAGGGAAAATGTGGCCACATTAGCCAGCGTGCCATAACCGCTTCGTCACGCAGCAGAATAATTCAGTCGCCATTACCGTCCTCTGGTCCCAGCCCGGAGAGCCCCAGAGCCCAGCCATGCAAAGCATGTCATTAGAAATTACTGCACAGTCACACGGCTCTGATCCCTCTCACTTCTTCAGTTAGCAGAGCCCTCCGTTCACACACCACAAACACTACCTTGAATAAGAATAACTTACACACACACTTCCCTTCCGGTTATGAATGTAAAATACCAAAGGTGCCTGGAAAAGCCTAAAGGAGTATGGTAGTGAGAACAGTAAAGTGTGTCTGGTGCTATGCTAAAAGTGGAGTAATAAAATGCATAGTTACAATGGTTACATGATTCTGCTTCAGGAGAAGGTGTTCGTCTGATCTGGCCTTCAGCGCACTGGCCGTAGGGCTCCAGTCTAACCGTCTGGACTGGACACGAGGATTACAAACCTCCACTGTGAGCGAGGAGGGCGGTCACAGGAAGTGACACATGTTGTACTCAACTTTTCCTGAGACAGAGAGAGAGAGGAGGAGTGGGGTAGAGAAGGGGGGGGGGGGGGGTGTAGAGAAACCGACAGTCCAAGGATGCATTACAACTGACCACTGTCTACACACACATTAGATTCCATACACACAATAGATTCTACATGCACATTAAATTCTACACACACATTAGATGTGTTCTGATCCCTGTATCAAGAACATATACCCCCCCCCCCATCCTTGGACTGTCAGTCCCCCCCCCCCCCAACCAGCCTCCTTCGTTTGCCCACATTATGATTTGTGTAATTTGTGCTTGGCAGCAATGTGGTAGTGACTGTAGACCTCAGAAACACTGGCCTAACCCTAATCCTGACAACAAACACACTACATGGCATTGTATCAGAGCATTCATTAATAAATAGGATTTTATCTAGAACATTCCACTGTATTTCATGTCTGAAATCCAACAAAGCTAGAATATTACACTGTCTACTGTATTTAATATCTGAAACCCAACACAATTTGCCATTTTCTCTGAGGTATGACCGTAAATTCAAATCACATTCCTTTCCAGCAGGTCCCACTGTGATCAGTGATGTGACTGGAGATTGAAAAAGTGTTTGAGATGTTTGGAGGAGGAGTTCTGGATTGTTTCTGTCTGGTTCATTCCTTTTATTCATGTTGTTTTGATGATTAAGTTGACCCTTTAAGTTTAGTGGCTCGACTCTTCCCAGCCAACAAACGCAGACAGAAACAGCACTGCTTGCAGCACACAAAGAGCCACTGAAAGTTCCAGAAGAAAGCAGAGGCCTGAGCTCGCTGAAGATAAGGCTGCGTTTTTTTCTGCTGCAGCGTCTCAATAACAGGCTTTGCCTTCACAGCCTCTCCAAGCCGCTTTGGAAGCCCAGCTGTCAGGACATCATCAAGGGATCCCCAAATTGATCAGGCGGCAAGAGATTACTAGGCAACAACAACCATTTCTTCCCCTTCTCATAAAACCCTCCTAAACACACAGACACACACACACAAACACACGAACGCACGCACACATACACACACACACACATTTTTTAGAAAATTTTCTTTCCATGCCTTTCTGAAGCAACTATCTCATGGAATTTTATTTCTGGGGTCATATTTTTATGTCTGGGGTTATATTTTTGACAAAAATAAGAATATGAGTCAGTGAGAGTCAGCTTTTCTCATTTTGCTTTCTGCTGATTTCATTCTGTAAATTCATTTTCCCATATGAAACTTACTTGTTAATGCTGATGTGATATTGTGATATTGTACTCTTGACCAAGATGAAGGTAGGAAAATAAAAGGGATGCTGCACAGGAAGTCAAGGTAATTCGCAGTAATACAGATTACACTGCCCTCTGTTGGTCATATAAGGTAAAACATAGGCCATCAAAAGGGGAAAAGGTTTCTCTGTTTATGGTACAAAATTCTATTTTGTCAATGCTAAGTGCTCAGTTCCAGTTCAGCTGCTGGAGTTATAAAAGCAATGCTGTAGCTTTCTGAAATATTGTCTGTCGTGAAGCCAAGTTATTACCGGTCCTTTGATGGACAGACCAGATCACAGTCTCTGGCAGCAGTCCAGACCAGCAGGCAGGGCCTCCCTCTGCCTGTCATGTGACTCACACTGATTTGTGGGATACCTCAATTGGTTATTGGCTCTTCACTGGCTCAAGACAAGAAGTGTCTCTTCCTCCTATTTTTATTGATCTGGGTTCGCGATGGATGCGGCCTGCCAAGTCCTGGCTGGATTCAGAAGATGAAGAAAACATTAAGTGTATTAGCCAGATACACCCAGTATATATTTCCCAACATATCTTCACAGTGAGCTAAATAACCTTTCTGAGGATTCTCACTCAAGGTTTTTCATCAAGTGCTCTCTCATCCAGATGCTAGCATGTGCTCGGGCGTGGATACTCTGATTAGAAGAGAAAATGTGATTTTCAGCGCTGCTGTGTGGTGGATTTATTGACTTTTTTCATATTCCCCATAATAATGAACTTTCATTTGGAGGGAGAGGTTGAGTGGCAGCGATGTGCATGTTTGTGTTCATTTCATGAATGTCAAGCACCGCAATACACCAGTTGCTTCAAGAATATCACTCGCATTTGAATTTCAATCAGTCTATCTAACATAATGCATAAAACACAAATCACATCCAATCTCCTCTCATGGTCTAATGAATGGAGTCCTGTTAAAGCAAGTTGCAAAGCAACCCTCACTGTACTTCAGATAGCAATGAAGCCCAGTGTGCAAAAACAGAGGCTTTGGTTTCACCGTTTGTTCTGTAGTCACTCACGCCCTGCATGACAGTGCTTCTCTTTTTCATTGAAACCCGAGATATCCCAGAATGCTTTTGTCAGCACACTGTCATGCAGTAGATTTACAGTTCAAAAAAGATCGTGCGTAACATGAGTTTCATTTACAATTTCCATTTATTTAGTCAGGCACTTGATAATAGACTACCATTAAAATGTTTTCCATAAGAGGAAATGCCCAAGTGTGTACATGTCCATGTCAGCTGACAAAGTCACTTAGTGAGACACATGCAGGGACAGAAGTGTTGTTTAAATGATTCTCGACCCTCTTCAAAAGGGAAAGAAACAGAAACAGGCCTAGCTTCGGTCATAATCTTTCACCACAGACTTATTACTCCAGTTTAACCACTACAGATTTATTACTCCAGTTTAACCACTACAGATTTATTACTCCAGTTTAACTTTTATTTCAGAGGGGGAGAGTCTAATATAAACTCATTGACTATTAAGTGTTGACACTCACAGGTGCCTCATAGGAGTACAAGTACACACACACTAATACATCTCTGTCTGTCTGTCTGTCAGTCTGTGTACGCGTGCATGTGGGCGATTGTGTGTAACTGTCTGTATATCATGGCAGTGTTTCCCCCAGTCCTCTAAGGTAATTAGCTAACAGCTGAGAACATTTTTAAATAAAGACACAATACAATAAAAGCAAATGAGTTCAAATGTTGTGACTGAATTTGTCCAGAGTTTAGAGCACTGAGTCTGTGGTCCACAGGTTACGTGAACGGTCAGAGTGAACGGTCAGAGTGAACCTTTGAACGGCGTGGATCAGCCCGGCCTCATCTCATTTGTTCCTTCTCTGGGTTTTTCAGAGGAAACACAGTGCATCTTGCCCAGTACATTGATGAATACTTTGTCTTTCTCTTTCCATGCAGTTATGTCTGAGCATACACGCCTGTAAAGGAGAGTGAAGCCGCCCTAGTTCAACTCTGAAGGCAATTTAGATTCAGACAAAAAACAATAACAGAATGACAAGCGGGAATAGTATAGGATGTCAAAGGCTGACAGGTATTTTCCGAGAGCGTGTACATTTTAGATAGCCTTGTTTTAGATAGCTTTATTTCAGATAGCCTTATTTTAGATAGCTTTATTGTGCTTTTGAATGCCATCCATTCTCCATATCTTGAGATTTGTGATGTGCATGAGTGCATTCTATTACCAATCATGATCAATGGCGAAAGGCAGGGGGGTGGGGGGGCGTCAGACAGAAAGAGCCATTATCCAGAGCGTTTCTGAAACACTGCAGGTCGTCCGCTCATGAAATTAGAAAAGATGCCTGGAGAACAGAAGAGGATAAACATAGCCACTAAGTGTCCCTTGATTTGGATGAAAAAACCTCCTAATGGCTGCTCTTAAACTTCAGTTCTCTGCTGTAGAGTTTAATGATGCGGCTTCACATATCACCGCACAGCTACAGGCTATGGGTAATCACATGCAATCCTAATGTATTTCTCAGACGAAATAAAGAAAGAAATATAGTTAAGAACAGTTTGCATTGTTATTTCACTTTTGCACAGAAAGACGTGCTGACTTGTATTTGAAATATGTGAAATTCAGAGTTTCCTGTGTAAAACCCTACATATTGTGATTGTGAGAAATGAAAGAGTGAGTTCTGTCTTAAGAAGAAGGAATTAACCCACATGAGTTGGGTTGGGAGCTTGTTTAGTTTCAAAATGAATTATTATGCTATAGAACTATTACTATTTACACGTAAATTTACCTCAATATTTTATTATGTCACCCTTTTTACTTTTACTTCCGGTTTTATGTAGATAGAACAATTTGACACTACATAGCAAGTCCTTTTCTCCCAATGAAATTACAGATGCTGTTAATACATAGCATCTCTTTTTCTCCCAATGAAATTAGAGATACTGTTGATAGTTTTTGTTTCTGCAATGTTGAGAATACATTTAAAGAACACAATACCCAATGAATATATGATTAAATATTAGTCTGTTTCTCTCAAACAACTTTTGTCTAATGCAGAAACTATGTCATATACTCTGACAGTGGTTTCAAAAGCAATGACAGATTTGCTTGACAGTAAACTTTTAGATGATAAGAGGTACCCTAGTTTCAGTCCTACCCAGAGACCCAGAGTTCTTGTAAGCCCCTATTATGAGGCTTCAGTTCCTGCACTCAGAGGGAAACTAAATCCCCAGTATTTAATCATCCCTGATTCTCTCCAGAAACACGTCGAGGGATGAGCAGAGACTGTGGCAACAGCCACACAGCCCAGCCAGCGCACAACCCAGCCAGCGCACAGCCCAGCCAATACTCAGCCCAGCCAGCGCACAGCCCAGCCAATACACAGCCCAACCAATGCATAGCCCAACCAATGCACAGCCAACGCACAGCCCAGCCAGCGCACAACCCAGCCAGCGCACAGCCCAGCCAATACTCAGCCCAGCCAGCGCACAGCCCAGCCAATACACAGCCCAACCAATGCACAGCCCAACCAATGCACAGCCCAGCCAATACTCAGCCCAGCCAATGCACGGCCAGCGCACAGCCCAGCCAATACACAGCCCAACCAATGCACAGCCCAGCCAATACACAGCCCAACCAATGCACAGCCCAGCCAATACACAGCCCAGCCAATGCACAGCCCAGCCAGCGCACAGCCCAGCCAATACACAGCCCAACCAATGCACAGCCCAACCAATACACAGCCCAGCCAATGCACAGCCAACACACAGCCCAGCCAGCGCACAGCCCAGCCAATGCACAGCCCAGCCAATACACTGCACAGCCCAGCCAATACACAGCCCAACCAATGCACAGCCCAGCCAATACACAGCCCAGCCAATGCACAGCCCAACCAATGCACAGCCTAGCCAGCGCACAGCCCAGCCAGCGCACAGCCCAGCCAATACACAGCCCAACCAATGCACAGCCCAGCCAATACACAGCCCAACTAATGCACAGCCCAGCCAGCGCACAACCCAGCCAGCGCACAACCCAGCCAGTGCACAGCCCAGCCAATACACAGCCCAGCCAGCGCACAGCCCAGCCAGTGCATAGCCCAGCCAATGCACAGCTCAGCCAATGCACAGCCCAGCCAGCGCACAGCCCAGCCAGTGCACACCCCAGCCAGTGCACAGCCAACGCACAGCCCAGCCAATACACAGCCCAGCCGATACACAGCCCAGCCAGCGCACATCCCAGCCAGTGCACAGCCCAGCCAATGCACAGCCCAGCCAATGCACAGCCCAGCCAATACACAGCCCAGCCAATACACAGCCCAACCAATGCACAGCCCAACCAATGCACAGCACAGCCAATACTCAGCCCAGCCAATGCACGGCCAGCGCACAGCCCAGCCAATACACAGCCCAACCAATGCACAGCCCAGCCAGCGCACAACCCAGCCAGCGCACAACCCAGCCAGCGCACAGCCCAGCCAGCGCACAGCCCAGCCAGCGCACAGCCCAGCCAATACACTGCACAGCCCAGCCAATACACAGCCCAACCAATGCACAGCCCAGCCAATACACAGCCCAGCCAATGCACAGCCCAACCAATGCACAGCCTAGCCAGCGCACAGCCCAGCCAGCGCACAGCCCAGCCAATACACAGCCCAACCAATGCACAGCCCAGCCAATACACAGCCCAACTAATGCACAGCCCAGCCAGCGCACAACCCAGCCAGCGCACAACCCAGCCAGTGCACAGCCCAGCCAATACACAGCCCAGCCAGCGCACAGCCCAGCCAGTGCATAGCCCAGCCAATGCACAGCTCAGCCAATGCACAGCCCAACCAATGCACAGCACAGCCAATACTCAGCCCAGCCAATGCATGGCCAGCGCACAGCCCAGCCAATACACAGCCCAACCAATGCACAGCCCAGCCAGCGCACAACCCAGCCAGCGCACAGCCCAGCCAGCGCACAGCCCAGCCAGCGCACAGCCCAGCCAGTGCACAGCCCAGCCAATACACAGCCCAGCCAGCGCACAGCCCAGCCAGTGCATAGCCCAGCCAATGCACAGCTCAGCCAATGCACAGCCCAGCCAATGCTCAGCCCAGCCAATACACAGCCCAGCCAGCGCACAGCCCAGCCAGTGCACAGCCCAGCCAGTGCACAGCCCAGCCAGTGCACAGCCAACGCACAGCCCAGCCAATACACAGCCCAGCCAATGCACAGCCCAGCCAGCGCACAGCCCAGCCAGCGCACAGCCCAGCCAGTGCACAGCCCAGCCAATACACAGCCCAGCCAGCGCACAGCCCAGCCAGTGCACAGCCCAGCCAGTGCACAGCCAACGCACAGCCCAGCCAATACACAGCCCAGCCAATACACAGCCCAGCCAGTGCACAGCCAACGCACAGCCCAGCCAATACACAGCCCAGCCAATACACAGCCCAGCCAGCGCACATCCCAGCCAGTGCACAGCCCAGCCAATGCACAGCCCAGCCAATACACAGCCCAGCCAATACACAGCCCAGCCAATACACAGCCCAACCAATGCACAGCCCAACCAATGCACAGCCCAGCCAATACTCAGCCCAGCCAATGCACGGCCAGCGCACAGCCCAGCCAATACACAGCCCAGCCAATGCACAGCCCAGCCAATACACAGCCCAACCAATACACAGCCCAGCCAATGCACAGCCCAGCCAATGCACAGCCAACGCACAGCACAGCCAGTGCACAGCCCAGCCAATACACAGCCCAGCCAATACACAGCCCAGCCAATACACAGCCCAGCCAATACACAACCCAGCCAATACACAGCCCAGCCAGTGCACAGCCCAGCCAATACACAGCCCAGCCAGTGCACATCCCAGCCAGTGCACAGCCCAGCCAATGCACAGCCCAGCCAATACACAGCCCAGCCAATACACAGCCCAGCCAGCGCACAGCCCAGCCAATACACAGCCCAGCCAATACACAGCCCAGCCAATACACAGCCCAGCCAATACTCAGCCCAGCCAATACACAGCCCAGCCAGCGCACAGCCCAGCCAATACACAGCCCAGCCAGCGCACAGCCCAGCCAATACACAGCCCAGCCAGCGCACAGCCCAGCCAATGCACAGCCCAGCCAGTGCACAGCCCAGCCAGTGCAGACAGTGCTTATTGAGAACTGTGTAAAGGATGTTGTGAAACCTGATTGTACTCCACACTCTGAGGACTCTGAGATTGTTACTTCACTCTGAGGACTCTGAGAATGTTACTTCACGAGTGAGTGACAAATGAACTCCATAAGGCATAGTATTCTCAGCATCACATCACAAGCATCCATTCACATTTAATGTGTTCCAGCTCTTCTGTCTGACAACTGTCTGAATATCTTTCACAAAGAGAAGGTTTGATCTTTTTTGTTTTCACCAAAGTTTGGGCTCCAGTGCTCATTTAAAATCTCAGAGCCTTAATTAGCCACAATCGGGCTTTTCTTTCCCCGTGACGACCAGTGTGCTCCTATTAAGCAGGGCTCTCTTTTTTCTCACTGCCATGCAGAATCAACATGGATCTCTGAGCGCAGAAATAATCTTCCCTGTTGGATAGGACCTCCTCTTTAATTCATGGTGCAAAGCCATGGGATGGCTGGGTGTCTGTCTTGTTCTGTCTCAGCAGCAAACCTCCATTTTAACACTAGAAACACCTTCAGCCAGCAAAACACTTGTGATGAATCATTACACATAAAAATCTCCCTCAGATACAATGTTGAAATGTTCTCTTTCTTTTGTAATTGATTACTCTTCATGTCGGAGCTTAGCTTCTTGCTGCCGAATTCACTCAATCACATCCACCATATGCATTCATCAGTTCATTTTGTCCCAGGTCTAATTGTTCAAAGACTGTTTCTCAGTGAAAAGAAAGAAAGACAGAAAGAAAGAAAGAAAGAAAGAAAGAAAGAAAGAAAGAAAGAAAGAAAGAAAGAAAGAAAAATTTCCACATGCAAAACCTTTTGACAGTGTTTTTAAAAATGTTGGATGTTTCGGCATGGAGCAGCTTCACTAAAGGAAAATTAAATCCACACTTGAAATAAAAAAGAACGTTGTCCTCCGAAGGGGGGGTGTGGTGAGGAAGGGGGGGTGTGGTGAGGAAGAGGGGGTGTGGTGAGGAAGGGCGGGTGTGGTGGGGAAGGGGGGGTGTGGTGAGGAAGAGGGGGTGTGGTGAGGAAGGGGGGGGGGGTGTGGTGGGGAAGGGGGGGTGTGGTGAGGAACAGGGGGTGTGGTGGGGAAGAGGGGGTGTGATGAGGAAGAGGGGGTGTGGTGAGGAAGGGGGGGTGTGGTGGGGAAGAGGGGGTGTGGTGAGGAAGGGGGGGTGTGGTGAGGAAGAGGGGGTGTGGTGAGGAAGGGGGGGTGTGGTGGGGAAGAGGGGGTGTGGTGAGGAAGGGGGGTGTGGTGAGGAAGGGGGGGTGTGGTGAGGAAGGGGGGGTGTGGTGGGGAAGAGGGGGTGTGGTGAGGAAGGGGGGGTGTGGTGGGAAAGAGGGGGTGTGGTGAGGAAGGGGGGGTGTGGTGGGGAAGAGGGGGTGTGGTGAGGAAGAGGGGGTGTGGTGGGGAAGAAGGGGTGTGGTGAGGAAGAGGGGGTCACATGAAATAAAAATAAAATAAAATAAAAACAAAATAAAATAAAAATGTTAGATTTGTGTTCAGTACATCGTCCACTATATACTTTACATCCATTAAAACAAACAGTCAGTGGTATTTGTCAGTGTGCTTTTGTTTTGTTTTGTTTTGTTTTTGAATTGTCTCATAATTGCATTTACCCTGATGAAGACTGACTGACATTAACAGTGTAAACTTATGAAGCTACACTCATCATTGTGATTTATACAAGCACCCATAGGGCTCTAAATTGATATCAGTAAAGTTTCATTGTTTTGCACTATTGATTTGGCCATGTCAAGTTTTAATATGCTATTTTCACATGACATCAGTATCAACAGGGCTGGTAATAATTGCTGAAAAGATGGACATATTGTCGGTTAATTAGCTTCTGGTTGCTATGCTAGGCTATGTTTCCCCCTTTAAAAACTGTGACTTCTTGGCGTACTTCTGGATGTATTCAAAGAATGTGGTATTTTACATTATTAAAAACACACATCTTACAGTTAAGTTTTAGAGTTTAAGTTTTAAGTTACTTACAGTTAAGAATCAAGGCAGCTCCTTACACAACTAACAGAGTTGCACCCTGCACTTGATAACCCTAAAAGCTAGTTTTCTTGAAAAACATTCTTAGACTACTTTGAAGCAATTGAGCAGAGGGTTTTCCATACATGTTAGCACAATATTTGTAAGGATCAGCAGAATGTGTCTGAGGAAGACTCAGTAGGATCACCTGGTGTTTGCAGGATATTGTCCTGGTTTTCAGAAAATCACAAACATCCTGTATAATACTGGCCGACGGCTCCACCTTTACCACTCTTAAAGTACAACCCTTAGAGTTAGTGTTTCTAGTTAGCTCTTGAATGGTACATTGTATAAAGATGTCTACGCTGAAAACCAATGAGAGCTTTGGCAGCACTGAGTCAGAGGAGCAGATGTTTATTTGAAATCCATGTCTATCCCCAGATAGACGCGGGCTCCGTGCGCGTTCCTCTCCTGTTCCCCAGCCGGCTCTGAAGGGGCTTTAATGGGCCGGCACTCGAGATGTTGTGGGTTAAGTGCTGAGTATTGATCCTGATGGTTTGAAGGTTCTGAGAACTGTTGGCAGAGCAAGGTGTCACATAGCTGACAACTCCTCTGAACCGTTGCCTCAGGGGAAATTGCGGAAGTGCCACTAGTGGTCCGTTTGATAAATCAGAGGCCTTAAACCAACGCAGCTGACGAGATTAAAGACGGTGATTACTGCGCTGAGAGGAACAAACTTTAATTAGGAGTACACAAACTACCTGCTCTGCCCCTGGTCCCCAAACTGTCAGACAGCTCACACATCTGATAATCCCCCTGTCATGTCTGGACAAACTCATCGGACATACTACCTCAGCCTCAGCTGCTGAGTGTCTCCTAGTGTACTGTGTTTATGATCAGTACACAGATATGAAAGCATGATTATCATGAGGCATATGCTGATAAACATCACCGTCAAGCTGTGGTAGATTTGAAGAACAATCAAGCGACAGAGCTGTCTTTGAGTCATGACTAATGTGTGTCCCATACATGTACACCAAGTGTAAGCAAATGTTAGCTATCTCTAAACCAAACTGCGAATGTTAGACCAGTCCCATAAATACAGTGTGTTCCTTGTGTTAGAACTGAGAATTGACCAAGGAGCGGGTGCTTCTCACAGGGACACAGTTCCCTGTCTTATAACTGAGAGCTCCTTGTGTTATAACTGAGACGCTCTCATTGTCCCCTCACAAATGAAAACACCTCTTGCTTCAGGAGCCATTTGTTGGAGTTTTGCAGTTTAACTGCTTGTGATTCATATTTTTACAAAGATCATATGTCTTACTGTAGCATATGAAACACATTACTGATGATGGAAAATGGACCTGGAATCAGCTTTGTGAACAGCACATTAATGAATGCATATGCATATTTTATAATCTGTAATCAGTCTTGTTGGAGCCCCCAGTAATTTTTAGACAGATCTAATGCCATGCATTTCAATCAAAGCAATTAGTACAAGAGGAAAGTTCACTGGTTAAGCATTAACAGGAAAGCATAATAGAAAAGAGATCTGGAAAGAAGACTGAAATTTGGCTTTTACTGTAGAGCTGAAAACCAACATCTGGAGACACTCCTGCAGATGTGCAATGCTGTTTTACGTTTGGTCCATATGTCTCAGTGGCATCTTCATAATGCAGCCGTTGTCTAGAGTAATACTGATGTTTGGTGTGCAGAGATTCTATTCAAGTGTGTGTTTTCAGAGCTACACAAACACAGTCAAATGCACCCCTCCGCTGCCATTTGCACCAAACATGGCTCTTCAGTTCTGATGGCTTGTTATTTCCCATCCTGAAACTCTGCCAGTATTTAAACATGAAGCATAAAAGTTATTTAATGATCTCTGAGGGTGATGTGACAATGGGATGATATAATTATACATTTTCCTCAGGCATCACACCACCAGCAAAGGTTAATTTGCTTGGAAAAGATGTCTTCCAAACAGTGCTTGCCTCATCAGCATTTCCACTCATATTATTAAGGAGTAAAACCACTGAAGCGTATTTCTCATCCTGTCTATCTTTCCACTCTGACACTGGAATGTGTTCTCCTCTGAAAAATGACATTTGACTGAACCAGGGTATCCCGGGCTCCGTTTGGAGAGTTTCCATAGATTTTTTTAACCAAAGAACATTATGTGCCTGGAAGCATATGCTTCAGTTGACAACATGTTGGCTGGACAATAGCATCTTTAGACAGTGTGGGAGAAATTTTGCTGTAATCTCAATTGGGCTGTAGCCTGCAGCTTATGTGTGAATGGTTCCATCAGCTTTCAGGCCAACATGTGCCACTTACAGCAAAATGTCATTTTAACGCTGTGTTATCTGTAGAATATAAATTTAAATCAGGCGCATGTAGTGGTGAGGTGCTTTTCATAATAAACAAAGATAAATAAACTAATTGATTAAATGAAGTGATGGATTAGGATCTATTCTGCCTCTTTGCCAGAAACACCTGATGCTTTGACAAAAACATCAGTTTGTACAAAATTTTCATAAATCTTGGATAATGTTCATCTGTTTGTTCATCTAATGTATGGAAATGTAATGGGTATAATATAATACATAACCAGTCCTATACTTGACTCGCTGACAGGCACCTACACACACACACACGCACGCACACACACACAGCTACCTGTTTGAAGAGACTACACTGCACATGGTGGTAGTGTTGTCTGCATTACTTAACCAGTCCTAAACCAGAACAGAAGGGAGACACAGAGACACCTGTTCGGAGAGCGGCTGTGGAGCCCGGGGGGAGGAGAGACATCAATAAGCGGCAGAATATCCTCAGGCAAATCTTTAAAACGACAAATGAGAGAACAGAGGGTAATATAATACAGTGTACAGAGGGTAATATGGTACGGTGTACAGAGGGTAATATAATACAGTGTACAGAGGGTAATATAATATAGTGTACAGAGGGTAATATGGTACGGTGTACAGAGGGTAATATGGTAGAGTGTACAGAGGGTAATATAATACAGTGTACAGAGGGTAATATAATACAGTGTACAGAGGGTAATATAATACAGTGTACAGAGGGTAATATGGTACAGTGTATAGAGGGTAATATAATACAGTGTACAGAGGGTAATATGGTACGGTGTACAGAGGGTAATATAATACAGTGTACAGAGGGTAATATAATACAGTGTACAGGGGGTAATATAATACAGTGTACAGAGGGTAATATAATACAGTGTACAGAGGGTAATATGGTACAGTGTATAGAGGGTAATATAATACAGTGTACAGAGGGTAATATGGTACGGTGTACAGAGGGTAATATAATACAGTGTACAGAGGGTAATATAATATAGTGTACAGAGGGTAATATGGTACGGTGTACAGAGGGTAATATGGTAGAGTGTACAGAGGGTAATATAATACAGTGTACAGAGGGTAATATGGTAGAGTGTACAGAGGGTAATATAATACAGTGTATAGAGGGTAATATAATACAGTGTACAGAGGGTAATATAATACAGTGTACAGGGGGTAATATAATACAGTGTACAGAGGGTAATATAATACAGTGTACAGAGGGTAATATGGTACGGTGTACAGAGGGTAATATAATACAGTGTACAGAGGGTAATATGGTACAGTGTACAGAGGGTAATATGGTACAGTGTATAGAGGGTAATATAATACAGTGTACAGAGGGTAATATAATACAGTGTACAGAGGGTAATATAATACAGTGTACAGAGGGTAATATAATACAGTGTACAGAGGGTAATATGGTACAGTGTATAGAGGGTAATATAATACAGTGTACAGAGGGTAATATGGTACAGTGTACAGAGGGTAATATAATACAGTGTACAGAGGGTAATATGGTACAGTGTACAGAGGGTAATATAATACAGTGTATAGAGGGTAATATGGTAGAGTGTACAGAGGGTAATATGGTAGAGTGTACAGAGGGTAATATAATATAGTGTACAGAGGGTAATATGGTAGAGTGTACAGAGGGTAATATAATACAGTGTACAGAGGGTAATATGGTAGAGTGTACAGAGGGTAATATAATACAGTGTATAGAGGGTAATATGGTAGAGTGTACAGAGGGTAATATAATACAGTGTATAGAGGGTAATATAATACAGTGTATAGAGGGTAATATAATACAGTGTACAGAGGGTAATATAATACAGTGTACAGGGGGTAATATAATACAGTGTACAGAGGGTAATATAATACAGTGTACAGAGGGTAATATGGTACAGTGTATAGAGGGTAATATAATACAGTGTACAGAGGGTAATATGGTACAGTGTACAGAGGGTAATATAATACAGTGTACAGAGGGTAATATGGTACGGTGTACAGAGGGTAATATGGTACAGTGTACAGAGGGTAATATAATATAGTGTACAGAGGGTAATATGGTACGGTGTACAGAGGGTAATATGGTAGAGTGTACAGAGGGTAATATGGTAGAGTGTACAGAGGGTAATATAATACAGTGTATAGAGGGTAATATAATACAGTGTACAGAGGGTAATATAATACAGTGTATAGAGGGTAATATAATACAGTGTACAGAGGGTAATATAATACAGTGCAGCTGAAAATGGGTGTCTTCTAACATTACGGCATACACTTCCATCACTACTGAACACACTACTATCATTACTGCACACACTTCTAACACTACTGCACACACTACTAACACTACTGAACATACTTCTAACACTACTGAACATGCTACTAACACTACTTAGCACCCTTTTAACACTACTGCACACACTTCTAACACTACTGAACACACTTCTAACACTACTGAACACACTATTAACACTACTGAACACACTTCTAACATTACTGAACACAATTCTAACACTGCTGAACACACTACTGACGTTACTGCATGGACTCCTAACATTACTGAACACACTATTAATACTGCTGCACACATTTCTAACACTACTGAACACACTTCTAATAGTGCTCTGCACACACTGCTAATATTACTGCATACATTTCTAACACTACTGAACACACTGCTGACGTTACTACATAGACTTCTAACATTACTGAACACACTACTAATACTACTGCACACATTTCTAACACTACTGAACACACTACTGACATTACCGCTTACACTTCTAACACTACTGAATACACTACTGACATTACCGCTTACACTTCTAACACTACTGAACACACTACTGACATTACCGCTTACACTTCTAACACTACTGAATACACTACTGACATTACCACTTACACTTCTAACACTACTGAACACACTACTGACATTACCGCTTACACTTCTAACACTACAGAACACACTACTGACATTACCGCTTACAATTCTAACACTACTGAATACACTACTGACATTACTGCTTACATTTCTAACACTACTGAACACACTACTGACATTACCGCTTACACTTCTAACACTACTGAATACACTATTGACATTGCCGCTTACACTTCTAACGCTACTGAACGCACTACTGACATTACTGCTTACATTTCTAACACTACTGAACGCACTACTGACATTACCGCTTACACTTCTAACACTACTGAACACACTACTGACATTACCGCTTACACTTCTAACACTACTGAATACACTATTGACATTGCCGCTTACACTTCTAACGCTGCTGAACGCACTACTGACATTACTGCTTACACTTCTTACACTACTGAATACACCACTGACATTACCGCTTACACTTCTAACACTACTGACATTACTGCTTACACTTCTAACACTACTGAATACACTACTGACATTAACGCTTACACTTCTAACACTACTGAACACACTACTGACATTACTGCTTACACTTCTAACACTGCTGAACACACTACTGACATTACCGCTTACACTTCTAACACTACTGAATACACTACTGACATTACCGCTTACACTTCTAACACTACTGAACGCACTACTGACATTACCGCTTACGCTTCTAACACTACTGAACACACTACTGACATTACTGCTTACACTTCTAACGCTGCTGAACGCACTCACCGAGTGCACACTTGTATTTTTTTTCTGCTGATGGGAAACGCGTCCCCAGCCATCTGCTTCCCAGCCCACTGCAGGGATGCCTGTCAGGCCCAATGTGCTCGATGAGCAGAAAGGCGGACGCTGCAGAAACCTTCCCTCCTCTCCTGCCCTCTCGCTCAGCACTGCAAATAGAACAGGACTGCGGCAGATAGGACCCGAGCAGGCAAACGGCTGGGCTGCTTTTGGCTCCTCCGCCTCAGGATACCCACCTTGCCTTGGCAGAGCACCTTCAGACCACCCCTGGGCCAAAATGCTGCCTTTACTGTGAGCAGGGAACAACTCTACTGACTGGGGCCTCGGCCAGTGTACGGGGAGACTGTGAGCATTCATTCATTCAGCTGAGTCACTGCAGGTGTCACCTGTTCCTGTGGCAGTAGGCAGTCTGCTGAAGTACAGCTAATATCTCATGCTTTTCTGTACCGCCCCCTCCGACAGCCTGAAACTCTGAAATGATATACAGACATTTTCAGCAGATTCTTTTCCAGCATAATTGCTAAGTGCCATGCATGAGTGCTCAGAGCACAGTGCACTGCTGGCTCTCTCTCTCTCCTCCTCTGGTGTATCTTAATCCCAAGACTTGCTAAAACTGAATTAGCGAGTTGGTTTTATTGGGTTTTTGTGCTGTGGGAAGTGGAAACCCTATTCATGTTATCCCTTTAGGAGCCCGTGACTCAGAGGAAGTTTCAGTAGTAGTATCCAGAGAGCTGATAATGAGGGAGCTCTCTGTAGGCTTATTAAAAACTTTGTCACTCCATTAGCTTAACATACATACAAATGCACAAACACAAGGTAATGGGCTGTAATAACAACACAGAACATGTCCCAATAGGAAAAGAACAGTATCTGCCCTCTTCATCATGACAATGTTGACATTTTTCATGTGTGCACAGCAGGCTAAAAGCCATGTGTCTGCTACATGTTCCTGTCACAGACTTTTGTGGGTAAATTAGGTACTGGAAGAGATCTCAGGGTACAGCACATGTGACATACCCAGGAGGACCGGGGTGTCAGGTTTGTAAACCCCATTAACTGTTTGTGAGGTAATAACTGCCTTAAAGAGGAATCCAGTTTGATAAAGCAGAGAGGAGGGCAGTAACCCAATTGCCTTTTCTCGGTGAAACACCAGCGGACCCGTGAGCCGCGGTTCCACTCCGGCAGTCTTACTGCAGAACCAGAGTGAGGCCTGCACACAGACCAGAAACAGACAGAGTCTGCTTGGCTGCTGCTCTCAGGTGAAGCTCTGTTGATTTTTATTGGGTTCCCAGACTTCTTTGGATGAAATCCTTTGATATTTTCCTTGTCTGACAGATGGCCTTCAGGCTGCCTGTTTGTAGACCCGTCTTTCCCTCAGAGGAATTCTGTTAAGGTAATGACACAGTACAAGTGCATCCGTGTCTCACAAGAAAACATGTTCTCTGCCTTGGGCTGCAAGTTATTGCAAACATTTTAAAATCGAAATGCCCAAGATGATTGGCAGCCAGGGGGAACCACCTGCTATTAAATGCCATATTATCCAGACCCTGCTGTTCTCCAGAGGCTCAAATGATCAATAGCTTCCACGTTCAAATGTAGCTTCACCACTTTGTTTAAAGAGCATAAATCATTCATTTGGATCTGCGGGCTTCCACTGTTGTGGTCAGTTTTTCCAAATATGAAATATAATTGCAGTGACTTGCATTTGCTTGGTGTCAAATTTGAAGCAGGCCCTGTCCATGTCTGTAATTACTTGTATTATCAGTTTCAATAAAGATTTAGGGTCCTCATAAATTTGTGCAAGTTTTATGCGAACTTGACTGTGAGGTGAATATTTACTTAAGTCTGGGGACAATTATTGGTCCACCAGAACCTCCAGGTGTCCAGACCAGCCCGTGGCCGCGTCCCACATCAGATACAGCTGCAGGCAAATTTTGTTTAACACAGACATTGACTGATCTGTGCTGAAAACTCAGAGGTAAAACTCTCAAAGTTCAGCTAATCTGATGAAATGTAAGACTCGACACCCTACTTCTCTGCATGTTAAATAAAGTCCAGTCCTCCATAAGTCCTTAACTTCACTGTGTGTGTAGCACTGTCTAGTGACCTCAACCAGCTCAGTGCCCACACAGGTCAGGAGCAAATTAGACATGAACCACTCAGATCCAGAGCAGTGAATCTTGCCTTTTCTCTCACAGATGCTCATGGTCATGCCTGGGTGAACAGCCACAGAAACATCAGTGCACTAAGGTGGAGAAGCATAGAGCTGTATTATTGCAGTGAATCAACTAACACTCCTGCTGAAAAGCCAGATAAAACTGTTCCTTTTAAAATGAGCTGTTCCCCAGCTTTTCGTTTAATGTACACAGACTGTTTTGGATTTTTTCACATGAAGCACTAATTATAAATGTTTTCCCTGAAAGTATCTGATAGATCTCAACAAATGTATGCTTAAGAGTAGTACACTTTGCAGCACTTTGCTGTCCACGGGAATCACAACGAGTAAAGAACAGCTCTAAAATACTTGGGCTTCTAGAAAACAAGAGCATTTCATAGACCACACACTCCAAACTCAACACAACGTTCACATAGTATGTCCTCACATTATGTGGATGGAACACTCTCCACTGTGTAAGCCTCTCTGCTAATGACTCACAATGGAAGGCAGCTTGTCTTTTGTGAACTATATCTATCATTAGGATTGCATTCAAATGCCAACACAGACCACGGATGCACTGAAAAATGAGTCATGACCACAATTTTATGACACAAAATGACAGAACGATTACACCGTGTAAAGTTTTACTTCTTTTTGGCTTTGCGAAGAAAAGACAGACGTGGCATGAGATCGCCCATCAGTCAAGAGGTCAAGAGGTCTTTCACTGGAAAATAACACTTAAAACTCAGTTCTTGCAATTCAGTTGATAGTAGAAAATGAATATTACAGAAAAAAAGGTACAGCTGGAACTGGTTAAATTTTCAATTTAAATTTAAAATCAAATATATCCTCGGTTTCTGCATAGGCACTCTTCCACAAATAGTGCTGAGTTTATCTGTGTGGATTTGCAGTGGTTGTATTAAATATTCCTGCAGGCTGGCATGCTGACTGAATAGTGTACTGTTGTGTAAATGAGCCAAGACCCACTGATGATTTACTGTGTCATAAAAACACTAAGACTGATTTGTCTTTGAATTTACTGCCTCCTCTGAGTGAACGGAGCCACTGTTTCATAGAGTTTACAGTTTTATGTTGATGCACAAAACTTTAATTATATTCTCTTTGTGTATTTCTTTGATTGTCTGTTGATTTGATGACTTAACTGATTGCCTGTTTGGGGAAATGCTTTGCAATATTTGAATGCACAGTAATCTAACACATCATGAAAAAATTCAAGTGAAAATATACCATTTGTATAAAAGTGAATAAGAAAAGTCTAATGTCCTCCACATCTCAAAGTGAGGAAAAAATCCACAGTGGTCTGAGACGGACGATTTCTGGTGACAGATTCATTACTTGCATTGCTTATTCTAAAAACAACACTGTGTTGGTATGTGATTATAAAACAGTTGTTCTCTCTAATAAAGTAAAATGTGAGTAGTAACTTTTGCACAAACTCTCCTCAGAGGAACTTATTTCAAAGAGGCCATTTCATTTTTCTGATATTCCTGTTTTCTCATTAACATCCCAGATGCTGGAGCTGACTGATGTGTTTATAGGTAATGGGTGATTAAAGGGGTTCGGAGATAAGTCAGCCAAGTGCTTCCTCACAGCAAGTCTTAATTCCTAACATGGTGAGCAGTCACACAGACAACTGCAGCGGAGGAAGAACCCACATCTGCTGGGACACAGAGAAAGAATTAAAATGCAGGACAAAAAAAAAATGCAGAGCTCAAAGCAAAATAACAAGACAATCACCTCATTTGTCTCTGTGTTATGGCATTACCTTTTGTACGTGTAACTGGCTGTCAATATGTCGTTTTACTTTGTAGTAAATTCATAACAAGATCTTCAGTAAAATAAGAGAATTAACAAATATAAATGCATGACGAGCTATGTGAAAACCCATCTCAGTGAGTGACTTCATGGATGAATAAGTGGAAGGCAGGAAGGAAGGAAGAAATATAGGAATATTAGAGCTTGTCAGATATTTATTAAATGACAGAATAACCAGAGATATAATCAGGAACCCAATAAAATATCTCTAAATTCAATACTGTGAGAAGGTTTGATCTTGCGTCATCCAGAACTCAAGATCTGGGAACGGTCAGTTCTTTGTGCTTGGAACACGATTGCCCTCTAGTGACCAAAGACAAAATAACACAGAAGGCTGCTGTCATTCAATACTAAAGAAGGCTTATATACACCATACACCATGTCCTCTTAATTCATTTGATTTGCAAGTATGCCAGTCCTTCCTTCTGAATGCTAAGACAGCTTCAAGTCTCTTCTACTATTTTTATATACCTTATATATCTATGAGCTATGACTCTAATTTGCACCTGACTATGTCTGTGCTGTTACTTTTCTCTTATTATTGCTTAAGTTGTGGCTAAATTTGTTTAGATCTGGGAAATCTAAAGAGCAAGGTAAAAAAAGCGCTGATTTCTTTATAACAGCTGCTTAAGGGATACATGACTAATGCCCTGATCACAGTCAGTGCACAGAATGACATCACTCACAATGACTTTTACAGGACATTTCTCTCCTCTTTCACACCTCAGAACAGTTTGTCTGAAAACAGCACAAAGACACAGGAAGAGATAAGACACCACTGTTTAGTTACTGTGAATGCCTCATGTTCTCAGCGCATTTGAATCAGAACCTTCACCTTAAGGGTTTTTATTTCACTCCATTCTGCAACTCAGTGTGTCAGTAAAGCATGTCTTTATCAGTAAGGCATGTCTTTATCATAGCTGATTTCTTTTTGAATGAACTTTTGAGCTAAAGGAAAATTGTTTCACTAATAGGTGCTTGTTTTGGAATGTTGTGGAATCATCCAATTGCTCATGGAATTCCAACATTAGGGCAATACATAGAATAACCAACAGTTTTCCATATGAGGTGTCTGCTAAGATTTGAATGCTCTCCCAAACACACACACACACACAGCACATTCAATAAACGCACACTTTAATAGATGAACACTTTAATAGATTTGATGTAGAATAACAAGATGGGATGTGCTCTGCTGAAATGATCCATAATAATAACGTCATGATCTCTGTTATACGTATCACAAAACAATAACTGCTTAGAATGTTCTGTTTATACATTATAGTGCATAACTAAAGGGCTTTACTCCCCCAATATTCATAGTAAGACACAAATCATTCCCAGCCCCACAGGCAAAGTTAACTAAGAGAAGAGTCATCAACTCCGTCTTCCATTTGCTTCGGATGGGAGGAGCTGCCACACTGTTCGAGCGAGAGGAGAGAGAGCAGCCATTTGCGTAAGGCTAATGACGGCTATCCACGGCAGGGTGTCCATTTGTGATTAGATGCTATCCATCACTCTGACAAGGGGAACACATTTGGCTGATGCTGATAAATCAAATCACTTTCTAATGATGGCCTTTTGGGCCTACCTTTCCTTTTCATTTATAGATGTGTTTATCTCCTCATAAATCTGACACAAATCTATTGAGGGCATGTAACACCCGCCTCCCCTCCACCCCACCCTGTGTCACATGGTTTTGAGACTTAATTAACATATGTTTGGAGTTTACCTTAGTCACTTTTCATCTGCTGATGCCGTCATCTCTAGCTATGAATGTGTGGTTGTGTTAACATCGCAGGCAACAGTGATTTAACATAGACAGAAAGTGTTGCATTAGGATATTGTCATATCACAAAACAAACAAACCAAATAATATTATTGTTAAAGACAAACTGTTGGAGAAATAATATGTTCCCTTAAGATAATCATTGTAACAATCATGATAAACACTGTAACAATATGTAATCATTGTTATAAATGTGAATCAATGTAATCATTTGTATTAAAAGTTGTAACTGTACAGTCTTTTGTATTACAAGAAATATCAAGCTCTTTGTGCTCAAAGAGAAGAGGTCTGTGAGGCCCTTTAGGGGCTGCATGTGAGATAGGGGCCTCTGCTGGTGTGTTGTGGTCATTAACAAAGCATGCAGACAGTGAAACTTTCAAGATTCCATGGTGTGTCTTATTCCACTAATGAGAGGGGCAGTGAATATTGGTGACAGCTTATGCTTGTTGTAAGTGGAGAATATGAAATAATGACGTGTTGCAGAGTAGATGGGGAATCTGCAAGGCAATACACATCCTTTTTTTTGAGGGATCGATAAGAATATGTACAAGAATCGGTGCTTTTTGAGAATTGCTTCAGCTACTCCCGGGACCAGCTCCGTTTGTTGTATGGTGCATTGAGTTCATGCAATGAACGTATACTGCATCAGACTCTTAAGACTTTGATTATTTATTTTAAAAGTAAGTGAACAGTCTGGTTAGAATCTTAGCCATATCTGGCCCAGGATGAGAATTCTCTCCCACAGAACAATATGAAACTTGCGTAGCTTCCTGCTTCGGAAACTGCCAAAACGAGACTGAGTTTTGTTTTAAAAGACAATAACAAATACTTTGAAACCATGAATGTAAATTGAACAAAATTAAAATTCACTTGTCAAAACACAAAAGGGTGCTGTGACGAGAGAGCTTGTTGTGCGTCCCTTACAAAATGCTCCTGACACTATGTGCGGTAAAGAGTGAACAGAGTAATTCCTCATTAAACAGATTTTCACCCTTTACGCAGCAAGAGCACGCCGGGTTTTGTTGCACGTTTAATGCTCGTTACCCATAATTCCATACGTCCAGCAGTACTTGCTCTGTGTGCTTTTTCCTATCAGCCGGATGCCGTGGTTGAGACTGGCTTACTAGCTCGCGAATATTCACTAAAAAGGGTCGAATTTGGGTTTTTACGGTAGTATATTTTGGCCGATATGCCTCCGAAGAAACCAGCTCAAGCCACAGGTAGTAAGAAAACGCAAGAGAAGAAAAAAGAAAAGATCATTGAAGTGAGTCAACTACATCAACGTGATGTCGGCTAACATTAGTTAGCTCAGTCTTCAACCATGCTGAGTTTTGGGCCTAGCAATCTGCTATACAGCTTACAAGCAAAAGTTAGCTGCTATCTTAAATTAGGTAGCGGGAAACACACGTCACATCATTTACACTTTTCGCAAATTATATGTTTGTTGTTTTACCCGATAGGAAGATGGTTTATGTGTTGTTCTGGCAAATGCCAAACTGATTCTTTTGATTTTGAACGAGTAAGAATCATTAGATGGTAATGCCAATATTAGCTTTTGAGCTAACCGTTAGCCAGCCTTGTTTGGTGACAGGAACAGTGTATGTTCTGCAGCGGTTGCTACCATGTCGTGGCCGAACGCAGTCAAACTGTGCCTTGTTAGTCTGGTGCCTTCATCAGATTTTGCCCATTCATATCTGACTGCTTGATAACCACCTGTAATGCTTGTCGGTTACCTTATAGACCTGCAGTTCGATGCTCAGCTTTTCACTTCGTGGTTAGTCCAAGGTAGACAGGTGTCACATGTTAGTTAATAATAGTTATGTCTCAGTTAATTTTCAACTATCGTTGCCTCAGCGTGGTAGCTGTCGCCTTGATTCTATATTGCAGTCTGTGTTAGCTTGATAGTTGTCTGCGTTAATGGTAGCCCGATCATGTAGTCACCCTATATATTTGGCTGTTTATGTTGCAACTTTCCCTCTCCCGGTGGGAGCTGGGTAACTGAGTCGGATAACTGTTTTTCGTATCTAGACTGACCATCATGCCGGTTACACGGTGAAACAGGGATACGATAGCTATGGTTCCGATGTTTTCCAGCTGTTTTACGCACTACACCAGATAATGTTGCGTCTTTATTTACATGTTGTCTCTTCTGTACTTTCATTGTTACGTCGTTGTTTAATTACGTTGTTGTTCAGTTACGTTGTTGTTTAATTATGAATGTCAGAGTTATTGATTTTTGATCTGCTTTCTGTTTTGAGGATAAGACATTTGGACTGAAGAACAAGAAAGGAGCTAAACAGCAGAAGTTCATCAAAACTGTCACACAGCAAGTCAAGTATGGACAACAAAGCGCTCGCCAAGTGGGTCTTTGTTCAATGCATTACTTTGTTTAAAGTGTCTTAACTGTCCTGTAGTACTCAATCTGTAGGAAACCATGTTATCAAGTGTGTTCCTTTGAAAACCCTTTAGATTGCTGCAGCTGAAGGTGAGAAGAATAAAAAGCAAGACAAGAAGAAAGAGCTGTCTGAGTTGAACGAGCTTTTCCGACCTGTTGTGGCCGCCCAAAAAGTTAGCAAAGGTAACCAGAGACCAGAGTGAAAACACAAGCAACACTCAGGCAGACAGACGCTATAGTGTTAGAAGCTATAGTCTGGATGAGATACTGCTATATGGCTGAAAATGCGTTTCTCTGAGTGAAGGATGTTACACATTTTTAGGTCTGGTGTGGCCAAGAGTATTGTGAAGTACTGACATTATCAAAAATTTCCCTCAGATTCCTTATACACGTCATAAGTATGCAGTATTAATATAGTAACCTGCTAATTTGGTTAGTATGGAGCATAATGGAATGTAAACAGTGCCTTTTAAATATGAGAATATTTCATTGTATGCAGTGTTAGTAAAGGTAAGTGTGATGCTGAGAACCTCCGTGATGTCCAATGTGGACATGAGTTAATGTGGACATGAGTTAATGTGGACATGAGTTTATAGGCGCTTTCGCACCGGAGGAACTTTTCCATAGTTCTTAGAACTGTTGGAGAAAGTACCCCCTTTTTCGCGTGTTCGCACCGCAGGAACTTAGAACGATTATAGTTCTTAGAACGCTGTTTTGAGGGGCTTTTTTAGCTCCTACTTCAGGGTAGGTACTTTCTCAGTGCAGTAGGAACCTTGTGACGTAGGTGTACAGCCATTGGTCCAGACGCAGGTATACGATGATTGCAACCGCCATTTTTAAAGATCCATGCAAAATATAAAGTCTTAGAACGTATTTCATTTAGCTTTTGATATTCATGTCTCAAAATGTCTGGCATTGTCGCAGGGGGCACATAGTTTTTATGTTTTATTTTACAGGTATTTTATATCCCCCAACAATGACCATTTTGCAACGTCCAATGTATATTTGTACATTGAAGAGGTAGCGTACACTCCGCTTCGGTAGGTGCTTGTGTGTCCGCTTGTGTGGCTGTGATCCGCATTTTAACCTAAAATAAGAATGTGTTTATCCAGCTTACGATTTTAGGGCTGCGGCGGGGAAAAAGGAAAAAAAAACAAAAACACGATGCCGCGGGCAAGGGTCAGGCACAAGCGCTATGCTAGCACCCGAAAAGTACTATGCCCATCAAGTCATTCACTGCTACTGCGGTGGTAAATGCATAAATGCATTGGGAAATTATTTTTTCCATTGGACTGGGTCTATCGCCATACAGTTTTATTTTCGTTAATGAGAGGGCAGTTATAGGTTATCTCATGTGCAATCAATATTTCTGTCATTCAAATTCAATAAAACTCATTGCGTATACTGTAGTCTAGTTTGTCGATTTCTTTTGCCGCAGTAATGGTTCTTTTTTTCCTTTTGGAGGTATTTAAAAGGTCTTAAAAGTCATTAAATTTGTACTTCAAAATGTGCAGCTATCCTGGTTAGTCGTAAACAACAGCTCTTAGCTGCTATACCGTCGGCCAGCTTACGTCACTTCAGCGTTCCTACTGGCGGTGCGAAAGCAAACAGAAAAAAGGCCCTAGAACGAATGTAGTTCTAGGGGAAGCTCCACAGGGGGTAGTTCCTATCGAATTAGACCCTAGAACTGTTCGGTCCGAAAGCGCCTAATGTAGACATGAGTTAATGTGGACATGAGTTAATGTGGACATGAGTTAATGTGGACATGAGTTGTTATGTGGACATGAGTTGTTATGTGGACATGAGTTGTTATGTAGTGACTTAAGGCTGATTTATACTTCTGTGCAGGCTCTACACAGAGCCTACACAGGTGCCCTATGCTGTTGTCAGCACTGATACCCGTGCGCTGGTGTGTCTGCGTTGCTCTGCAATTACGCCGCCAAAACGCTATGCCACTGTGTTGAGTTTCTGTCTGTACTTCAAACAATGGTGACTGAAACTGAGCGGATCATGTTGGAGTTGGAACTAATAAATGTTGAACAATAGGTACTATTACTGAAACGACTGAGACGCAGTGACTCTTTTTCGGAGGTGAACATACTTGTCCCTCAAGGTCTTCCATCTCTTTGTACATTCCGTGACGTCCAAACCGACATTTGTAGAAATCTCTTTCCAGGAATTTGCGGTCATCTAGCAGCCTTTGTCATGTGGCGAGATGTTCATATGTACGGACTCAGTTAACCCCTCCTCGATTTGGTCCAATCACGGTTGTTGCGGCCTGCGTCGCCACGACATGTAGTTGCATTTCTTAGGAGGTGCGCGCCAGGCTACGGCGTAGGGTACGCGGCTACACAGAACCTACGCTGTACGTATGGCAGAGATTCAATGCAGAAGTATCAATCGGCCTTTACGTCACAGAGAAGCATATTTAGTGTGACACCGTGTTTCGTGAAGGTGTGTGTGTTTGTGTTTAACTGTATCTGTGTGTGTGTGTTGTGTAGGTGTGGATCCCAAATCAGTGCTCTGTGTGTTCTTCAAGCAAGGACAGTGTACCAAGGGAGACAAGTGTAAGTTCTCCCATGATCTGACCCTGGAGCGGAAGTGTGAGAAGCGCAGTGTGTATGTGGATGGCAGAGATGAGGACCTTGAAAAAGGCGAGTAATAGTCACACTATTCATCATTCTCCTGTCTGATTAGACCCCACTCGTTTAGTCATGATAAGGAATGTAGTGCGTTTCGATCTGTCTAAAACTACTGTACTCATGCCTGACTCTGTCTCCTCAAATGAGGGTCTTTGTGAAGTGTTCTCTAACTCTTGTTATAACGTGGACGTACAGATACCATGGAAAACTGGGACGAGAAGAAGCTGGAAGAAGTTGTTAATAAGAAACATGGAGAGGCCGAGAAGAAGAAAGCAAAGACTCAGATTGTAGGTTTTGATCCAAGACATTTGTAAATCATGGAAAAGGTCACTGTATATCTGTGTGTATATATATATATATATATATATGTATGTATATACACTGCCTGGCCCAAAACTTGTCGCCATTTGGATTTGGAGCATCTGGAGACAGTGTTGTGATCTGGGGTTGATGCGGTTGGTCAGGTCTAGGCTCAGTAACATTATGTGGCAATAAAATGAAGTCAGCCGAGTACCTGAATGACCAGGTTATCCCATCAATGGATTTTTTCTTCCCTGATGGCACGGGCATATTCCAGAATGACAATGCCAAGATTCATCAGGCTCAAATTGTGAAAGAGTGGTTCAGGGAGCATGAAGAATCATTTTCACACATGAATTGGCCACCACAGAGTCCTGACCTTAACCCCACTGAAAGCCTTTGGGATGTGCTGGAGAAGACTTTATGACGCCAACAAGATCTCACCCAAAAATGAATGCAGCTTGGGGCGGCAGTAAATGTTGTGACGTTGCATAAGGTTATTGAAAGAACACCACGGCAAATGTACGCCATAATCAAAGCTAAAGGCGGAACAATGAAGTATTAGTGTGAGACTTTTTTTTGGCCAGGCAGTGTATACATACATATATAGAGAGAGAATTTTAAAACGACTGAGACATTATCAGTGTGCATATATTTATTTATAAAGAGCGAGAGATTGAGAGAGAGAGACAGTGTTTTAAAATGATTGAGATATTATCAGTGTGTATATATACACTCTCACACACAGACATATATCCCCCTGAGACCCAGCAATTCATTTTTGTCCACTGCAGTGGACATCATGTTTCTGCTCATATCCCTCATACTATACATGTCGGTCTATTAAGTCCTGTTGATTCTCAAAGAGGACTACTGAGGCTTTAAAATGATATCACATGTGAGGGGGTGTGACCTTGCCAACTTCTTCTTCCTTCATTTATGTAAAAAATCAAAATTGAAAAAAAAATTTTTTGCTGGGTCTCAGGAGGATATACATACATATATATACACATGCATATATAAAGAGAGAGTGTTTTAAAATGACTGAGACGTTATCAGGTGACAGGCACAATAATATTACTGCTCCTTTAAAAACGGGTCATTTTTATCTCAAGGAGCAGCAGTTCATGAGGTGGTATTTGAGAAACGTCTCAGATGCCAGTATTGTGCTGTTATGTCTTTTCATGTTTAATGTGTATATTTGAAATTATATGGTATTATTTCCTTCCAAAATGACATCAGAGAGCCTCTATCTCTGTTGGAATCACTTTGCATGCATTACACATACATTACCCTAATGTGAATTATCCTTGCATTACCTTAGTGTGAATTACACATTCTTTGAAGCTGAATGCTGCGTGTAATGTTATTCTTACGGATGTGATGGGCTTTTCCTAGGTGTGTAAATATTTCCTGGATGCCATTGAAAATAACAAATACGGCTGGTTCTGGGTTTGCCCTGGTGGAGGCGACAACTGCATGTATCGTCACGCCCTTCCCGTGGGATTCGTCCTGAAGAAAGACAAGAAGAAAGAGGAGAAAGAGGAGGAGGAGATCTCTCTGGAAGAACTGATAGAGAATGAGGTGAGACTGTATGCATCAAACACCCCAGGGCCGCGGAGTCACTACACAAAACCCCACACAAAACCCTACACACAACCCCACACAAAACCCTACACAAAACCCTACACAAAACCCTACACAAAACCAACTGCATAACTCAGTAAACACCCCAGGGCCGCGGAGTTACTACACAAAACCCTACACAAAACCCTACACAAAACCCTACACAAAACCCTACACAAAACCCCACACAAAACCCTACACAAAACCCCACACAAAACCCTACACAAAACCCTACACAAAACCAACTGCATAACTCAGTAAACACCCCAGGGCCGCGGAGTTACTACACAAAACCCTACACAAAACCCTACACAAAACCCTACACAAAACCCCACACAAAACCCTACACAAAACCCCACACAAAACCCTACACAAAACCCCACACAAAACCCCACACAAAACCCTACACAAAACCCTACGCAAAACCCTACACAAAACCAACTGCATAACTCAGTAAACACCCCAGGGCCGCGGAGTTACTACACAAAACCCTACACAAAACCCTACACAAAACCCCACACAAAACCCTACACAAAACCAACTGCATAACTCAGTAAACACCCCAGGGCCGCGGAGTTACTACACAAAACCCTACACAAAACCCTACACAAAACCCTACACACAACCCCACACAAAACCCTACACAAAACCCTACACACAACCCCACACAAAACCCTACACAAAACCCTACACAAAACCAACTGCATAACTCAGTAAACACCCCAGGGCCGCGGAGTTACTACACAAAACCCTACACAAAACCCTACACAAAACCCTACACAAAACCCCACACAAAACCCTACACAAAACCCTACACAAAACCAACTGCATAACTCAGTAAACACCCCAGGGCCGCGGAGTTACTACACAAAACCCTACACAAAACCCTACACAAAACCCTACACAAAACCCACACAAAACCCTACACAAAACCCTACACACAACCAACTGTATAACTCAGTAAACACCCCAGGGCCGCGGAGTCACTACACAAAACCCCACACAAAACCCCACACAAAACCCTACACACAACCCCACACAAAACCCCACACAAAACCCTACACAAAACCCTACACACAACCAACTGTATAACTCAGTAAACACCCCAGGGCCGCGGAGTCACTACACAAAACCCCACACAAAACCCCACACAAAACCCTACACAAAACCCCACACAAAACCCCGCACAAAACCCTACACAAAACCCCACACAAAACCCTACACAAAACCCTACACAAAACCCTACACAAAACCCCACACAAAACCCTACACAAAACCCCACACAAAACCCTACACAAAACCCTACACAAAACCAACTGCATAACTCAGTAAACACCCCAGGGCCGCGGAGTCACTACACAAAACCCCACACAAAACCCCACACACAACCCCACACAAAACCCTACACAAAACCAACTGTATAACTCAGTAAACACCCCAGGGCCGCGGAGTTACTACACAAAACCCTGCACAAAACCCTACACAAAACCCTACACAAAACCCTACACAAAACCCCACACAAAACCCCACACAAAACCCCACACAAAACCCTACACAAAACCCTACACAAAACCAACTGCATAACTCAGTAAACACCCCAGGGCTGTAGAGTCCCTACACAAAACCCCACACAAAACCCCACACAAAACCAACTGTATAACTCAGTAAACACCCCAGGGCCGCGGAGTCACTACACAAAACCCTACACAAAACCCTACACAAAACCCTACACAAAACCCTACACAAAACCCCACACAAAACCCCACACAAAACCCTACACAAAACCCCACACAAAACCCTACGCAAAACCCCACACAAAACCAACTGTATAACTCAGTAAACACCCCAGGGCCGCGGAGTCACTACACAAAACCCCACACAAAACCCTACACAAAACCCTACACAAAACCCCACACAAAACCCTACACAAAACCCTACACAAAACCCTACACAAAACCCTACACAAAACCCTACACAAAACCCCACACAAAACCAACTGTATAACTCAGTAAACACCCCAGGGCCGCGGAGTCACTACACAAAACCCCACACAAAACCCTACACAAAACCCTACTCAAAACCCCACACAAAACCCTACACAAAACCCCACACAAAACCCCACACAAAACCCCACACAAAACCCTACACAAAATCCTACACAAAACCTTCGACTCCACAGCCCTTGGGTGTTTGTACAGATTCATTCATGTTTAGATCAGTAGTGGCATGGGTGAAGCGTGGTTATGCGGGTGTTGATTCATTCATGTTAAGTAACAGATTCGTTGATGTTAAGATCAGTAGCAGACTCGTACATGTTAAGATCAGTAGCAGACTCAATTTACAATTTTGTGTTTGGCAGATGCTTTTAGCCAAAGCGACTTACAATAAGTGCATCAGTCAGATCCTATTGCCTCATAAACAGAGATCACAATAGGACTGTGCGTTAATTTACCCTTCGTATTGCGTTCATGTTAAGATCAGTAGCAGATTCGTTCATGTTTAGATCAGCAGCAGGCTGATTCATGTTTAGATCAGCAGCAGACTGATTCATGTTAAGATCAGCAGCAGGCTGATTCATGTTAAGATCAGCAGCAGGCTGATTCATGTTAAGATCAGCAGCAGGCTGATTCATGTTAAGATCAGCAGCAGGCTGATTCATGTTAAGATCAGCAGCAGTAAGAGTGAAGCGTGGTCGTGGGGGTGCTCAGTGTGGAGTGTTTGTGTTGCTGTTTCATTACATGCCTCACTGTCCAGGACAGAGTGTTCTGGTGCTGCTATAGAAGTCAGCTAAGCTCACTGACAGTAGAGAGAATTACTGTAATGTTTCCAGCACAGAGTAGAGGTTACATCTGTTTACTCTGGTTCGGCTCGCAACATGGTTTTTGGGTCATGGTTCGATTTGTATCATAGATTGGTTTGTATCATAGATTGGTTTGAGAGGAAATTGAGCCAACTTAGAACTACTGTTTTTGTTTGTTTTTAGTGTAAACATGTACAAATGTAATTTCTGATGCCCTGAGATGCTGACATAAGGTGAATTCCAAAGAAAGAAAGATATATTAAGAATATTCTTCATGAGGAAATGATGTGATGTGCACCAGAGCGACTGAGGGAAAAGGTCCTCTCACAGTTCCAGTCTAAAGTTCCATGTGATGCGATGTACAAAGCACAGAAAACAAAGGATATGACGGTCTCCAGTCGTCTTAATGTCTGAGCACAGTCTCGTACCGAAATAACAACATGAACACAAACAAATCCAAAATGTGAGTGAAATAAATAAACATCGTTGTGTGTCCACAACGTGATCTCTGCTCTGGAAAATGTGGTAAAACCAAAGCCACGCCCACAATTTCAGTGAAAATGATGATAAAACCAAAGCCACACCCGCGATTTCAGTGAAAATGATGATAAAACCAAAGCCACACCAGTGATTTCAGTGAAAATGATGATAAAACCAAAGCCACACCAGTGATTTCAGTGAAAATGATGGTAAAACCAAAGCCACGCCCGCAATTTCAGTGAAAATGATGATAAAACCAAAGCCACACCAGTGATTTCAGTGAAAATGATGATAAAACCAAAGCCACACCCGTAATTTCAGTGAAAATGATGGTAAAACCAAAGCCACGCCCGCAATTTCAGTGAAAATGATGGTAAAACCAAAGCCACACCAGTGATTTCAGTGAAAATGATGGTAAAACCAAAGTAAAGGGCATATCAGCCCCAAAGAACGATTAGCGTTACTCTTAACCATCAAAAGCACGGCATGGGATGTTCTGTACTAAGAATTTGTGTTCCCTGTGATTAGCCATCACATTTGGAAAAAAATATGTGAAAAACCTTCACTTAGTAGAGCTGAAGTGAAATAAAATTCATGGTTCAGTACAGGTGCACCGAGGACTGCAGAACCAGTCAGTATTCTGTTTCTGTACAAAGCTGTGACATCCCAAATGGACAGTTTAACGAACTGAAACTGTAGTATGAATAAACTTTGTCTCAAGGCACTGAATTACTTTGGTCTTTACTTTGCGCATGGTGAGACCTAGTTTAAAGTGTGTTTAAATGTTCTGCTCTTGTTTGTCTCCGTTCTCTCCTTGTAGCGCGCTGCCCTGGGACCAAACGTGACACGTATCACTCTGGCTACGTTCTTGGCATGGAAGAAAAGGAAAAGGCAAGAGAAGATCACAAAAGCAGAGCAGGACATGGAGAAGAAAAAGGCTGATTTTAAAGCGGGCAAAGCACTCGGGGTGAGTCCAGCCAGTCAGGACTCATTTGTGCGGGAAAAGCTCCGAGCAGTTCCCCTCCGCAGGACTCGCACCCTTCACACGGTCCCGAGTCTCACACGCAGAGGTTTCTCCTGAGAACAGCACTCTAGCCTTTTCCTCTGACTCTCCGAAGGGCCAGGGGAAAACCGCTCCAAATTACAGTTTAGTTTCTCCACTCGCTGTGTGGGGTTCATTTGCTTTTATCATTATAGTATACTCATTAGTTTCATAAACTTCACCCAGGTGCTGCATTTTAGCTTCTTCTTCTTTGTTTGTGCCTTTGTGATGTGCTGGTCTGTGAAAACCCTGATGTGTGAGGGGTATTGGTTTGGATATGTTTGGTTTGTAGGTCAGTGGACGTGAGGTGTTTGAGTTCCGCCCTGAACTTGTGGATGATGATGATGAGGAGGCTGACGACACTAAATATGAGAAGTCTGACAGTGAAGAGGATGTTGAGGAGGTAGGCTATGCTCAGCACCTCAGCATTGTTTTCTCAGCCTGTCTTTAAAAACAGGTTTATTGTGGGTTTTTTGTCTTTAAAAACAAATTTATTGTTGGTTTTTTGTCTTTAAAACCAGATTTATTGTGTTTCTGAACAACTACCACATCCTCTTGTTTGCTCACAGGTGCAGGAGCCTGAAGAGTTCCAGGATATTGACATCGCTAGATTTATTCCTAAAGAGGTGGATAACGCAGGGATTACTGTGGCCTCAGCAGACAGATTCACAGCCAAGGCCCAGCCAACAAACCAGACAGACGGTGAGTCACTGTAGTATTTATCTGCAGACAGTGAGTCACTGTAGTATTTATCAGCAGACAGACAGTGAGTCACTGTAGTATTTATCAGCAGACAGACAGACAGTGAGTCACTGTAGTATTTATCTGCAGACAGACAGACAGTGAGTCACTGTAGTACTCATCAGCAGACAGACAGTGAGTCACTGTAGTATTTATCAGCAGACAGACAGTGAGTCACTGTAGTACTCATCAGCAGACAGACAGACAGTGAGTCACTGTAGTACTCATCAGCAGACAGACAGTGAGTCACTGTAGTATTTATCAGCAGACAGACAGACAGTGAGTCACTGTAGTATTTATCAGCAGACAGACAGACAGTGAGTCACTGTAGTATTTATCAGCAGACAGACAGACAGTGAGTCACTGTAGTACTCATCAGCAGACAGACAGACAGTGAGTCACTGTAGTACTCATCAGCAGACAGACAGTGAGTCACCTTGTTACTAAACAGATGGTGAGTCACTGCAGTTTTAAGTCTTTTTCTCTCTGCACTGATTACAGTGTCCAAATTCTGTTGTATCATTTAGTGTTCTGTGACTTAGCTTGAAAGTTTGCATATGATGTCTTCCATAATGAAGTGTTTATACTTGGAGGGAAGTGAGTGCTGTAGCTGTCGCCTTTTGCAGTTTAATTTAGTGATGCAACCACTCCTTCATGATGCCCCAGAGTCCTGTAACCTTGCCAGCCTCGTTTCTGACCAGATGAGAAACGTGAGCTTGGTCCTTGGCTGAGAAGAGTCATGTGGGACCTTCTGATTTCACTTCTGCCCATTTCTCTGACAGACAATAAACTGAGCGAGGCGTCAGGCGGAGCTGAGGAGAATGGAGAACATGATGAGGACCACACCCTAGAGGAGGAGCAAGGAGAGGAGGAGGAGGAGGAGTCAGAGGCGGTGCCAGTGGATGAGAACCTCTTCACAGGGGAGGACCTGGATGAACTGGAGGAGGAGCTGAACACACTGGAGCTGGACGAGTAAGACTGGAACCGTTGGCATGTCTAAGAACTACACAAGTCTAAGAACTACACAAGTCTAAGAACTACACAAGGCTTCAAGTGAATGACAGTGTTTCACCAACAGCTGCAACCAGCGTGTCAGAGTGTGTCTGCCTGTGGTTCCCCTCATCCCATCTGACAGAGAGAGAGAGGATGTCTAACAATGCCTTTTCTTTGCTTTCATTTTATTCCGTGAGGTTGTTTTTTCCAGCAGTCTGCCCTGAACGTGGGACCAGGCCGGGCATTTTCAGCTGGTTTTAGTCACGGCTTTCTTCAAAAATCTGAAATGGGAATGTATTCTAAATAAAATATTTATTGGTCCATCAGGATTTTTCCCATATTGTCTGCTGTAAGGTTTAATTAATGCAGTTAACCCAGTTAATCCTTTGAATTTTAAAGCACTGTTTGGAATTTGGTATGGCCTGCCCCATCCTGTTTTCCACCAATGTGCAAGAACCGGTTTAATGAATACCAATTTAGACCCAGTTTAATGAATACCAATTTAGACCCAGTTTAATGAATACCAATTTAGACCCAGATTAATGAATACCAGCTTAGATCCAGTTTAATGAATGCAAACCATTGTTTCAGTCCATATTCTGTGAGTTTGTGCACTTTGACTTGCAGCATGTCTGTATGAGGAGTTGATGGTGAATATGTGTGACACTGACATTGTAACTCCAGATCAGTTCACACACTGATTGGATGACTTAAACAGCTCTGGTCCATCTGAAGCCAACAAAGGGTTAAGCACGAGTCGCTCAGGTTTGTGTTTTGAACCACTTAGTGGGAGTGTTCATGAGAGAAGGATGAACTGGTAAGTGGAATGTGTTATTTTTCTGTCCTTGTGTTTTCAGTTGATTGAAATTCCTTCGCACCAACATGCCAAGAGAAATTGTAAATAAAAGGATATGGGATACTAACGTAAAAGTCAGTCTGTGTGGGTACTTGAGGTGGTTCTGTCCATGTGACAGTGGACATTCTGAGACCAGAATGAAATATTTTGCATGATGAAGAACTACACCCACGCTGCCTTTTATTTCAAACCAGGCTTCTTTAAGGGACATTTCCTAAAAAGCAGAATTCAGGTAAGTCTATGGGATTTATAAGCTGTGCCCTCAGAGGACAACCTTTACTCTCAGATTTATGCAGGTACTGTAGAGAGTGACAATGTCATGTTTATGTTTATGTAAAATTTGTTTTGCCCATTGTAACAAGATGAAGTCCTTATAAACAGATGTGGCATTGGGCCAGTGGGTTGATGTGTAACAGGCTGCTGTCTTTTCTCCTCATCTGCACAGATAGAAGGTCCATTTGCTTACTAGACTACCATTATACCACCACTGGCTCTGTTCTCCTACCATTATACCACCACTGGTTC
Source organism: Chanos chanos (assembly GCF_902362185.1). Lineage (NCBI taxonomy): Eukaryota > Metazoa > Chordata > Actinopteri > Gonorynchiformes > Chanidae > Chanos > Chanos chanos. Next base: position 39,979,726 of record NC_044504.1, read on the forward strand.
TGTTCTACCATTATACCACCACTGGCTCTGTCCTCCTACCATTATACCACCACTGGCTCTGTCCTCCTACCATTATACCACCACTGGTTCTGTTCTCCTACCATTATGCCACCACTGGTTCTGTTCTCCTACCATTATACCACCACTGGCTCTGTTCTCCTACCATTATACCACCACTGGCTCTGTTCTCCTACCATTATACCACCACTGGCTCTGTTCTCCTACCATTATACCACCACTGGCTCTGTCCTCCTACCATTATACCACCACTGGCTCTGTTCTCCTACCATTATACCACCACTGGCTCTGTTCTCCTACCATTATACCACCACTGGTTCTGTTCTCCTACCATTATACCACCACTGGCTCTGTTCTCCTACCATTATACCACCACTGGCTCTGTCCTCCTACCATTATACCACCACTGGCTCTGTTCTCCTACCATTATACCACCACTGGCTCTGTTCTCCTACCATTATACCACCACTGGTTCTGTTCTCCTACCATTATACCACCACTGGTTCTGTTCTCCTACCATTATACCACCACTGGTTCTGTTCTACCATTATACTAGGCTGCAGAACACTGGCCCTATCTATACAAACCACTTGTGCGTATTGTCCTAATAAGAGAGCCATGCATGGACATTCTCTGAAGCTTTTGACTGTGGACCATAATGCTATAGTGGTATAGAGTCCGTGTGCACTTTGCCAGGGAGTAAATAGGACAAGGATTCAGGGCTGTTCTAAACAGGATGCTGTGGAATGGAGGCTCAGCCTACACATGAATATGAGGCTTGTATGTGTGTGTATTAACTAAATAAGTTTTTATATATGTGTATTAACTACAGAGCCCCATCTCACCCACCTTTCAGTGAGCAGACTCTCGGAGCGCTGCTCACTGTCCTTTCTATTCTTACTTTCCATATGATTCATCACACACCTTAGAACTTTGGGTTACAGTGAGGATGATACTGTCAGATGCCCAGCGTGAGAAAGTTCCAGCTTTGACTGACCCTCTGCTTGGAGTATCCAGAAAAATGTCTTCATGGTGTTTTCACCTTGGGCACTTCCTGCAGAGTAAAAACAGCTGTCCTGACTGCAGGGTTATAGGAAGGTCAGATCACTCATCCTTTATCTGTCCATCATAAACTCTGCTTGTTTGACAAACACAACTGCTTATTTCTGAAAGCTCTGTGCATGATGTTGAAGAACAGCATGCTATTCTAAGAATTACATAACCTTTTTCCAAATGTCTGTATAAAAACAGTTTATAACCATGTTCACCAAGTGATTCCCATCAAGCAGTCACAGGGTTAATCTTTCACACAGTCACAGGGTTGTCTTTCACAGTCAGAGGGTTAATCTTTCACACAGTCAGACGGTTGTCTTTCACACAGTCACAGGGTTAATCTTTCACACAGTCAGAAGCTTGTCTTTCACACAGTCACAGGGTTAATCTTTCACACAAAAGTTATTTTCACATTCAGTACTTACATCCTCAGTCATCAACCCTCTGATTTCATGCTCACTCCAAACAAGAGGACTGCACCCACTTCCTGCAGTAACACTCATTAGGCCAACATGCCACTCTCTACTAACTCTGTTTTGAAATACTGATTTATGCTGTATTAGGTCTAATTAAACACCATATTTGCTTTGAATTGATTTGCTCTTCAGTTTTGTTTGAGTCATGTTCAGGCCAAACACAGGCGTTTGTTCAGCTAATGTTCATCTCTAGGGACATTCACCATAGTAAGTCACTTTCCAAACCACCTACGGTTTTGTTTGTCCAGTTCTCATTAGACAAGAACAAATACGCAGCCAGTCAAGATCACATGGCTCCAAAAGCCTCTGGGACCTCACGCCCTGTTGGTAAGCGGTGATACAAAAGAGAGATTGTTTCCGCTCAGGCGGGAAATTTCCCTGCCCACAGAAATAATCACTGGTCTCTTTATTTGTGTCTTTATTTCTTTGAAGAGGATGGGGGAGTCACTTATTATCTGTGCAGCTGAGTAATAAGACAAATCAAAGAAAACAGAGAAGGTGTTCCAACTCTGTCTCTCAGCTTGACAAAAACAAGGTTCGTGTGAAAACAAAAAGACATTAAAATTTAGCAGTTTTAATTCTTCATCCTTGGTAAAGTAGTGACAAGTTTCTTTAGGAGGCTTTGAGATTTTTATTTTTTAAGACAACGATCAGCAATCCCAGCTCAGAGTGGAAGGTCCAGCTCTCTCACCTCTCTGTCTCCCTGTGTTGTGGGAGAAAAAAACCCTCTTGAGATTCAAAGATTGTAGTGTTTAAAGTTTTTAAAGTAGGCCCAGATCTATTTCAAGTAAGGTTATTTTTTCTTCTTGCTAGCCAATCCAAACACAACATGAAATCACTGCTTCCTCTTAATGTTAAGGGCATGTTAGCCCTCAGCACTGGGCCCTGGGGATTTACAGAGTGCATTCTTTGGAGCATACTTCATTGTAGCTCCAAACGCTGTGAATCACACACATATCCAAATATGACCAAAGTATTCCAACCCCCAATTAGTCAGTTTAGTTGTCAATCTTCTGGATAAATTGTGGTTCCAGCGAATCCTTGTACCGATAAACAATAAATGCATCCCGCGATGCCAGCGGAATCGACCGTGCAATTAAAACGGTGCACAAAACTTGCTTAAATAATGACGTCACCGCATGAATTTTGTTTGTCTTCATTGCAAAATTGGGTGCATTGTTTTGACCTCTAAATGTGTACTTTCTGTCCTCTTTTTCCTTTCTTCTCTCGTACGCTAAGTTTCCATTAAAAACTGTTTCATCTCGGTTTCAAACATATGGCGGCGCCATTTCCAAACTTAAAGTCGGCACCACTAGCCTAAAACTTCCATGGAGATTTAGCTCGTCTGTGTGATCGTTTGCAAACCGTACAAGGATCCTCCTTGTATGTTTTAAGCAGAGAGCGTGGATATTTTGCCTAATATACAGCACTCGCATGGGCCGTCCAGTGACGACTGTTGCGGAAGTTTACGTTACGTAGACATCGCTACGTTTTAGTTGGTAATTCTCCACTTCCTGTACAGTGGGGGATCCCGCTACATCAACACCTAAAGTACGACTGACAATCTTAGGTTTTGATATAGTCCGAGACGGAGGATCGTGTGTATTATAATCTGTGATCGATTACAGTATCACTTCAAATGAAAATCTGGATACAGATTTACCGATGCGGCGTTGCCTAATTATTTACCCCATGACATGGAGTGTGGAGTCACTGCAGATCATATGTGTTTGTGAGTACAGAGAGAGAGACTATATTCGGATCGCAACTCCTCGCCCTTGTGTGTATTTGCCAGTCTAAGTCCAGAGGACTTTTGAAACATCGGAGCCAGGATGCTGAACAGTTGTTTAAATTTTGCTCTAATTCTACTATATGTCAAACACGGTGTGCCTTTTAACCTGGACATCGAAAAACCTTCCATTTTTTCTGGACCTCAAGGAAGTTACTTTGGATTTTCTGTAGATTTCTTCAAACCTAATGACAAACAGTAAGTCTCAGTTTACTTTGTGGCTCTCAATTCCCTTATCCGAGTGAAGCAGCCCACTGCGTAGAACTATCTTACGATACAGTGTTTTATAGAAATTCTTTTCACATGGCAGATCTCCACTGAGGAACATCAGACTTTAAAAGACTACATTACAAGATACATCGAGTTTTTAAGTAGTCGTATATCTGAGATTGTCACTATCTTCAGGAATGTAAATGAGGCCGAGCTGTTTTCAAAAATGCAGTTTTATTTACTGCGGTGTTAACAAATGACATGAAACGCAAGTTTCGTTGAGACATACCATTATTATTATTAGGGTCACACGTAAATTTGAGCCCTTTTGAAATATTCTTTTATAGAGCTACGTTAGCAACGTTCTGTTTCTTAACGTGGCCAGCTTCTCTTCATTTGTAGATTAAGTGTTCTGGTAGGCGCTCCCAAAGCGAACACATCTGACCAGTCTGCGGTGTCAGAGAGAGGGGCTGTTTACAGTTGTCCTTGGCAAACAAGCGGCGACTGCACACAGTTACAGTTTGACAACACTGGTAAGAACCTCCATGCTGTCTCTGAATAAAGTAAATTAATCTGTAAACTGCTGGGTGAAATGTATGATCTGTTTGTTTGTTTTTCTGTACATTGAAGATGCGGCCCACCTCATTCCAAACACAGGCCTATATATCCTCTATATAAGGAGAGGGTGGTGTCTGCTGTAGCCTGTTTGTAAAATGATTTCAGTGAGGGTTTTATAGCACTGAGCAACAATGTGTCCACACTGTGAAAGCCATGACCAGTAATATCAGGGTCATGTTTCACTCCGAGCACAGACATTTTGTCACTCCACACCTCGTGATGGGATCAAACGACTCAGACCCGGATAAATAAGGGCCTAGGGTTGGTGTTTCTGTTCTACTCCTGCTGCAGAAGCTCAGCCTGCCGGGGAAGAGCACTGGGGTTTGTAATATGAGCAGCTTCACTCCACTGGCCTGGCTTGTGCTCTTGCAAAAACAAACAAATTAAAACATAATTATGGGGCTTCATTTAGGCACCTATTGTTATTATATGAAACATGTCTCTGCTGCTCTCCCAGATCTCATTGGCATTCTGTGGCCTTCTGTGACTGCCCCAGCCCAGGCCGCGCTATGATCCATGCCAGACAGTATACAGAACCCTGCCTCCCACAAAAGCAGCCATGTGGATTATCTCTGTGTACACCCGGTTCCCACCAAACAGATATTATTGCCTGCCACCATGTTCCTCTCTCATTGTCAGTCGAATGCCTTGTTTCTCTGTAACACACTTTACTGAAACAGCCCTAAGTCAGTGAGTTCGGCTGTCAAGTCAGACTGACAAAGCTCTTGTACCAGTTTAAATTTTGTTCCTCTTTATTACTGAGAATAAGCAAGAATGAAGTAAAATGATGTAGGGTTTTCTGTTCAAGCTGTAGGCCTACTTTTCATTTCACTGTGAATCTGTCCTTTCATGCCTTGTTGCCCTTGTTCTGTAGAACACATGCTCACAATAGAAGCCTTTGTGCTGGGCTGACCTGCTAGCACTATGGGAGTTAGCCTGGGTTTAGAGCAGAAGGAGGCAGAGGACAGGAACAAGCAGAGTGACTATACTGTAAGGTAACGCCTGCCAGTGCAGATGAGGAGAAATGGCTTAGAATTGCATCTTATGTCATTTTAGTTATGTGTTAACTTTAGGGGAGATGAGGTGTAATGTTTAAGCCATGGCCTGACAGGGCAGACCGACAGAGCAGACCGACAGAGCAGACTGACAGAGCCTGGGGAAATTCCCTGCTGAACAGATGAGACAGGCAGGCAGCCGGCTAGTGTTCACTGTTCCTGTTTGGAGATTAGATGGCATCTGTGGCAGGGAGTCAAACTCAGATATGTTTATGAAGTTTTGGACTGGACACGCACAGCATTTTATCAAATCCCTCTATTTTTAGCAAGCCCAATAATTACATATCAACTTGTTATCTGGAAAACATATTTTTGGTTCATGTGGTCCTAATCAGTCTAATAAAGTGTTTGACGCTGTGATGGGTGCTGCAGCCACACCTTGGGTTGGCTTGGCTCAGTGCCAGGTCACAGTGTTTGTCAGTGGATGTCTAGTCTGAGAGATATTTAGCTGGTTGAGTCAAGTCAGTCAGTCCCAGCCTGTGTTAAGACAGACAAGCCTGCAGTGATTTTATGACTTCCTTTTATGGCTGCATTAAAATGCTGCAGTGAGTTGAGGTCGGTCTGAAGTTGCTTCATTTTGTGCAGAGGATTGTGGGGTGTTTTCTTTGAATTTGCTGAAACATGTATTGACGTTGCTACACAAGGGGCAACACCTCAAAAAACTGAATTCCACAGGTTGTTACCATCTGCTTGATTTGAAGTGAGATTCTCTGTAACTTCAAATAAGTACGGATTTCTCCAGACCTTTTAAAGAATGAAGGCAGTGCGGATTTTATATGGATTTTAGCAACAGTGGTGTAGTTTCACTTATATTATAATGAAAGGCTTGTCCCTTACCCAGCTCCTTAGGGCCAGAGCAGAAGGTTCTAGTGCCTAACAGACAGCATCGATTCGTAAGATCTTTGGAAAACCTTAAACGGTTCTTATTATGTTCTCCTGTCTATGTTCATGGATATGAATTTCACTCAAAAGCCCAGCATATCAGCTCTTCACTGCTGTTCCCAATCAGGAAAAAGGCCATTAGATTTCTGCTTTCTCCTGTTTTGGCTGTTCTTTCTGAAATAATCAGATAAGGGAAAATAAGCCCTTTGCTTTAGGCCTTTGTAAATGCATGGACAGTGTGGTGAAGAGTGTGTGCTCTGATTAAGCTTAACATCCATCTGTTGTCATTTCTCTCCATCCCTCAGATGACAGGAGGAACCTAGATGGAGTTCAAATGGAGTTCAAATCCAGTCAGTGGTTTGGAGCTACAGTGCGATCCAGAGGAGAACACATCCTGGTCAGTCTTGTGTGTCTGATGACTGATAACCTTTTCAGTGTGGGCTTCCTTTCAGTGTCAAACTGCGTAAAAATTCACTGTTCTGCACGTCAGACAAAGTACCCTAACCCTAACCCAAACCCTAACCCTAACCCTAAGCCTAACCCAGAGTACCTCAGAGTATCTTTCCACACGGCTCAGTCTGTGTCTGGACGTGCGGTTAAATGTTGATTTTGTTCGCCCCAGGCCTGCGCCCCGCTGTACCAGTGGAGCACATACGGCCTGTCTGAGAGGGAGCCTGTCGGAACATGCTTTCTGAAGAAAGGAGGAACGGTCGTGGAATACTCACCCTGTCGTTCAAGTAAGTGCATTAGCTTGGTGATGTGGCAACACTCCTGCCTTGCGTAGTATATTTTTGTGTCATACCTCCCCTTGCACCACTCTGTGGTCTGATATCCTGCAGATATCTTCATCGGCGTTTCATTTCATGTTTTCATGGTCTCCGGTGGCTGAGCACATCACTGCTAATGCTGTTGACTGTGAGTCTGTGTTGACTATGACTCACTTCCTCTGTCTGCGGTTACTTTGTCTGCCTTTAACGTGAGACCATTGAGCATGGAAACGCTGGTCGTATTATAAATATTTACATGGGTGGACAACATGAGGACTTAACATTGCCCATTGTACAAGCTCTGAGCTGTGTCTAGCATAATGCTAGACCACTCTTGATGGAGAAGAGTCTCCAGATATTTAGGCATGAAGGAAGTGGGTTCCAGAACTGCTCTTAGCTGTTGCCTGATGTCACAGAAGACATTCGACTTCACTCTGATCTCTGTGAAACCATTCTGAATCCATTTACTCTCAAAAATGGAGGGTTTATTTTCTTAGACTTTAGGACTATCATTGGGAAACAGTGTTTGCACCTGGTTTGCCTAAAATGGCTTTACTGGCCATTATTCTACAATCAGAGCAATTATCAGACCAGAAGATTCCACATGGTTACCTTCATACCATAGTACATTACATGTACATTACATTTTTTATTTTGCACACACTTTTATCCAAAGCAACTGCCCAGTGAGGAAAATCCAGACCAAGCATGTTGCTGTTAGTCTGTCTGTGTCAGAAGCGTCACAGCTAAGTTCAGTATGAGAGAAAAGTTCAAATAACAGCCGAGGGAAGTAAAAGCATGAAGCACTGACAGATAGAGATGCACAGGTAGAGATACACAGTAAATGAATCACTAACAGATAGAGGAATACAGTAAATGAAACACTGACAGATAGAGGAACACAGTAAATGAAACACTGGCAGATAGAGGGACACAGTAAATGAAACACTGACAGATAGAGAGACACAGTAAATGAAACACTGACAGATAGAGGAATACAGTAAATGAATCACTGACAGATAGAGAGACACAGTAAATGAAACACTGACAGATAGAGAGACACAGTAAATGAAACACTGACAGATAGAGAGACACAGTAAATGAAACACTGACAGATAGAGAGACACAGTAAATGAAACACTGGCAGATAGAGAGACACAGTAAATGAAACACTGGCAGATAGAGGAACACAGTAAATGAAACACTGGCAGATAGAGAGACACAGTAAATGAAACACTGACAGATAGAGGAACACAGTAAATGAAACACTGACAGATAGAGGAACACAGTAAATGAAACACTGACAGATAGAGGAACACAGTAAATGAAACACTGGCAGATAGAGAGACACAGTAAATGAAACACTGACAGATAGAGAGACACAGTAAATGAAACACTGACAGATAGAGAGACACAGTAAATGAAACACTGGCAGATAGAGGAACACAGTAAATGAAACACTGACAGATAGAGGAACACAGTAAATGAAACACTGGCAGATAGAGAGACACAGTAAATGAAACACTGACAGATAGAGGAACACAGTAAATGAAACACTGGCAGATAGAGGGACACAGTAAATGAAACACTGACAGATAGAGAGACACAGTAAATGAAACACTGACAGATAGAGAGACACAGTAAATGAAACACTGGCAGATAGAGGAACACAGTAAATGAAACACTGGCAGATAGAGAGACACAGTAAATGAAACACTGGCAGATAGAGAGACACAGTAAATGAAACACTGACAGATAGAGGAACACAGTAAATGAAACACTGACAGATAGAGGAACACAGTAAATGAAACACTGACAGATAGAGGAACACAGTAAATGAAACACTGACAGGTAGAGAGACACAGTAAATGAAACACTGACAGATAGAGGAACACAGTAAATGAAACACTGGCAGATAGAGGAACACAGTAAATGAAACACTGACAGGTAGAGAGACCCAGTAAATGGTGGTAGCAGATTCATGACCATCTTTAACAGCTGACAAAAGCCAGTGTTGGTTGAACATGTTCTGACTTTTTCCTGCTCATCACCCCAGTATATGCATATTTATTCGCTGGCCTTGGTCATGAGTAGTTGTTTTGTGACCTATTTCCTTTATTTTGTCTCTGCTCATTGTATTTGCCTACTTTGTGTTTATGTTTACGATGAAATTTTGTGTGTGTGTGTGTGTGTGTGTTTGTGTGTGTGTGTTTGTGTGTGTGTGTGTGTGTGTGTGTGTGTGTGTGTTTTCTCTGTGCAGATTCAGTCTCACCAGAGGGTCAAGGTTTTTGCCAAGCAGGTTTCAGTGCTGACTTTGTGAAGGTATCGATGTTGTGTTTTTTGAGACGTGCTTTTTTGTACCGTTGTCTCTCAAAGTAAATGTTCGCAGCTCTGCTCTCATTCCACAGTTGCTGTTTGTTTGGAATCTTAACAAGACTCCAAATGTTTCAACAGAGTTTTTCTTTCCTCCTGTAGGATGACAGAGTTGTTGTTGGAGGACCTGGGAGCTTTTATTGGCAAGGTAACCGGTGCTATTAACATGCTTAATGTTCTTGGTATTTTGAGACATTTTTGGAAAAAAAAACAAACAAATGCATGGTCTGCGTGGACTTCAGCAGGGCTGTAGGTATTGAATCCTGGAATCTGTGCTATGCTTGGCTAACCATGTAACCATGTAAAAGTGTGGCCGTGTAACCATGTAACAGTGTGGCTGTGTAACCATGTAACAGTGTGGCCGTGTAATCATGTGACCATGTAACGGTGTGGCCATGTAACCATGTAACCATGTAACGGTGTGGCCATGTAACCATGTAACCATGTAACGGTGTGGCCGTGTAACCATGTAACCATGTAACGGTGTGGCCATGTAACCATGTAACCATGTAACGGTGTGGCCGTGTAACCATGTAACCATGTAACGGTGTGGCCGTGTAACCATGTAACCATGTAACGGTGTGGCCATGTAACCATGTAACCATGTAACGGTGTGGCCATGTAACCATGTAACCATGTAACGGTGTGGCCATGTAACCATGTAACCATGTAACGGTGTGGCCGTGTAACCGTGTAACCATGTAACGGTGTGGCCGTGTAACCGTGTAACCATGTAACGGTGTGGCCGTGTTACCGTGTAACCATGTAACGGTGTGGCCATGTAACCATGTAACCAGCTGTGTCCCTCACACCAGCAGGACACAGAGCGCTCTCTCTCTCTCTCTCTCCCTCTCTCTCTCTCTCTCTCTCTCTCTCTCTACGCTTCACTGGCTCAGGCCTTTCTCACACATGTATTGTCAGCTCTGCAGTTGTCTCAGACTAGAGGAACTACCTCAAGAACCATTCCTCTGAATGCACTGAGAATCTGCAGTTGTCTCAGACTAGAGGAACTACCACAAGAACCATTCCTCTGAATGCACTGAGAATCTGCAGTTGTCTCAGACTAGAGGAACTACCACAAGAACCATTCCTCTGAATGCACTGAGAATCTGCAGTTGTCTCAGACTGGAGGAACTACCACAAGAACCATTCCTCTGAATGCACTGAGAATCTGCAGTTGTCTCAGACTAGAGGAACTACCACAAGAACCATTCCTCTGAATGCACTGAGAATCTGCAGTTGTCTCAGACTGGAGGAACTACCACAAGAACCATTCCTCTGAATGCACTGAGAATCTGCAGTTGTCTCAGACTAGAGGAACTACCACAAGAACCATTCCTCTGAATGCACTGAGAATCTGCAGTTGTCTCAGACTGGAGGAACTACCACAAGAACCATTCCTCTGAAGGCACTGAGAATCTGCAGTTGTCTCAGACTAGAGGAACTACCACAAGAACCATTCCTCTGAATGCACTGAGAATCTGCAGTTGTCTCAGACTGGAGGAACTACCACAAGAACCATTCCTCTGAATGCACTGAGAATCTGCAGTTGTCTCAGACTGGAGGAACTACCACAAGAACCATTCCTCTGAAGGCACTGAGAATCTGCAGTTGTCTCAGACTAGAGGAACTACCACAAGAACCATTCCTCTGAATGCACTGAGAATCTGCAGTTGTCTCAGACTGGAGGAACTACCACAAGAACCATTCCTCTGAATGCACTGAGAATCTGCAGTTGTCTCAGACTGGAGGAACTACCACAAGAACCATTCCTCTGAATGCACTGAGAATCTCGATAATAACATTAGGACCCACCAACAGCCTTGTCTTGTTGGCACATTCTCTGAAACTCAGTGGTTATAAAGTTGTATATGAGCTATTCTATCTGTGAAACCGTTATCTGCAGACGTGTAGTCCTGTTATTAAGAGTATATTGCATGTTTAAGTCTGGTTAAAAGTGTTTAGAGCGGAACTGTTAGATCTGTGAAAAACGCATTGTTTAGCGATGATTCACTGCAATAGTTCATCTGCAAGTCAGTAAGTCCGTTTTGTCCCTGCTGAGAATGCTTTTTGTGTCATTTTCCTGTCGGTGACATCATTACTCTGTCCTGTCATGGGGAGCGACTTGCGGGGCTGCTTTGCATCATGTCAGAGTGTCAGTTTGTGGCTGTGTCGACTGGTCCATGCACAGCATGGGGGTTGGTGTGAGGGGGTGGGGGGGGGCTGTTGTCCCTTATTCTCCCTTTCTCCTCTCATCACTCTCCGTGTGGCCTCGCCGCAGAATGACTGGATTCATCATCCAGAGACATGCTTTTGTCATTTGTCTCATTTCCCAGAGCTAAGAAAAAAACTCTGAAAGAGAAAAAACTCTGCTTTTCTTTTTTGTCCACAGACACTTATTTTCTCTGTGTTTGTGTTTTTCTTCCAGGCCAGCTGATCTCTGATGACATATCGGAAATTGAAAGCAGATTCAATAAAGACTTCTACACTCCATACAGCAACCAGCTCACAACCAAGTCAGCCAGCGCCCAGTACGATGATAGTTATTTAGGTATGATGATAGTTATTATTAGTACGGTGATAGTTATTATTAGTACGGTGATAGTTATTTAGGTACGATGATAGTTATTTAGGTATGATGATAGTTATTATTAGTACGGTGATAGTTATTTAGGTATGATGATAGTTATTATTAGTACGGTGATAGTTATTTAGGTATGATGATAGTTATTATTAGTACGGTGATAGTTATTTAGGTATGATGATAGTTATTTAGGTACAGCGATAGTTATTTAGGTACGATGATAGTTATTTAGGTACGGTGATAGTTTAGTACGGTGATAGTTATTTAGGTACGGTGATAGTTATTTTGGTACTACGATAGTTATTTAGGTACGGCGATAGTTATTTTTAGTATGGTGATAGTTATGTAGGTACGGTGATAGTTATTATTAGTATGGTGATAGTTATTTAGGTACGATGATAGTTTAGTACGGTGATAGTTATTTAGGTACGGTGATAGTTATTTTGGTACAACGATAGTTATTTAGGTACGGTGATAGTTATTTAGGTATGGTGATAGTTATTTTTAGTACCGTGATAGTTATTTAGGTATGGTGATAGTTATTTAGGTATGATGATAGTCATTTAGGTACGGCGATAGTTATTTTTAGTACGGTGATAGTTATTTTGGTACTACGATAGTTATTTTGGTACGGCGATAGTTATTTTTAGTACGGTGATAGTTATGTAGGTACAATGATAGTTATTTAGGTATGGTGATAGTTATTTAGGTAAAATGATAGTTATTTAGGTATGATGATAGTTATTTTTAGTACCATGATAGTTATTTAGGTACGGCGATAGTTATTTTTAGTACGGTGATAGTTATTTAGGTATGATGATAGCTATTTTGGTACGGCTGTGTGTGTGTTTGCTTTACTTTGGGTATGTTTCAGAGTACCAGTTATGCTCTTCCTTTTGCATCTGAAGAAATCAGTAAGATTGCATCATTAGAGGAGTGCTCATGTCTCCTGCTCTCCTGTGCTGCTATCTAAGTGTGTTTCAGTGCATGGTGAGAGAGGTGTAATGTGTTACAGCATAGCTTCCTCTCACATTCTGTCCTTTTCTAGGTTATTCAGTGACAGTTGGTGATTTCAATGATGACGGGAAGGACGGTAAGAAAGTGTCTCTATTCCCTAGATGAGATTTAGACACTCTACACTGGTGCTTAAGCAAAAGCCTTACGTGAAACTGTCATTTACCAAAGCAGTAACCGAAAGAGGGCACATTTAATTCCTCTTTTTCATTTAGTGTTATAGGGTAACCAAAGTGTTTAAACCCGACGTACGGTCATCTCCATTTCGTAATCAGATGACTTTACGGGACTCTGTTTCCCTCTCTTTGTATTTGGTAAATTTTGCAGAACAGAATGAGAACTGTTAGTTGGAAGGTGAACATGATAGTAGCCCTCACAGCATGGCTGTGATTTGTAACACTGTTTTTTGGCAGTATTTCATTGTGAGATATTGGCCGGCTCCAAACACGGAAGTCTGGTTTTCCTCAGGCGTGCCTCACTACATGAGCAGCTTATGTCTTATGTCAGGGACAAGAATCACCAGCTCAAGAAAATCTTTTTGAATTTTTGTTCCCTCTCCAGATTACATCACAGGTGTTCCCAGAGGGGAGAAGGCACTGGGCTATGTGAGAATAAAGCTCTTTTTTACTTTTTGATGAAATGTACTGTGTGTGGAAAGGAATACCAGAGGTTCCTGGTGTAAATGTGATTCATGTCTTGTGTTCTTAGGTTAACATTTTCAATGGGAGAAATATGGAGTCTATGGTTAACTTCACAGGGCTACAGGTAAATATTACTGAACATTACAAAACCGAATTACCTTTGTCCCTCAGGGCCAAAATTCTTATGATTTGTCCAACCAAAGGCCTGCGTTACTGTCATGTGATCAGGATGAACTGAGCGTGATTGGGCTTGCCAGAATGTAGCCTTCAAGTTTCAGTGAACGAGCATTGACTTGTATGTGTTATGGAACGTCCCCTGTGGTCACGGCCTAGTTTTGTTTGGTATTTGTTTACGAGCCAGGAGTTCGTGTCCTAAATCCACTCCCACATCTGGAAACAGTTGACAGTGGTGTTTAGGGGTTTGAAGGAGTGAAGAGGGTGGAGAAAGAGGAAGAGGAGGAGTGCACAGTCAGCATGAGAGTGAGACAGGGTGCTGTGACTCGCTGTCTGTCTGGCTCCAGTGTTGCAATATAATTCCATGTGCAAAGGCTGGCTCATCTCAAGCCCTCTTATGTTGAAAGCCAAAGATCTCCTGGCTAAAGACAGTGACCCCACATGTGTGCAAGTTAAATTTTCAGCTGATTTCATCTCAGATCCGATGTTTGAATTCACTGAATGAAAGGTCTGCTTTTAGTGCTTTATTTCGTACAGTTTACTTCGTGCTAATTTAGGGCATCTCATTGGAATGAAAGGTCTGTTTTACGAGAATGACCCGACACTGTGCATCTGCTCCGTTCACACGCTCTCTCGGACTCACAGGAAACCTGCACAGCCAAGACTGTGTAAATCCTGTGCGTGTCTGTAAATGTCCTGTAAAACCCAGGGCAAAGAGAGAGACTGTTAGTTAAGAGCTGCTGGGGTCACAGGCCCCTGCATGGTCAGTAGGTCACCGCTGTTACGACATTCATATAGAATCGTCAGCTAGAAGAAGGCAACACCACCGCTGACGTCTTCATTTATTGTAAAAATGCCCAGTTTGGGGTAGACAATGTTTAATGAGTCATGACAGTTGTTTTCCTGTCCTGACTCTGTATTGATATAACTATGTGGATGTTTTACTGAGTGGTAGGTAAAACATTGCTCCTCTCTCCTCACAGATGGCTGCATACTTTGGCCACGCGGTGGCGGCCACCGACATTAACAATGACGGGTGAGTGGCAGTTTGAACTTGGTGATTTAAAAGACTCTGTGTAAAGAGAGGGATGAGGCTCCTTGTTTTAGCAGGAATGCTCTAGCCACTGGCTGCTGAGTTTTACCCAGAGTTCTGCAGTCTAGGCTGTGTTATGGCATGTAAAATATTTCACTCCTGATTTGTGCTCTTGTGGGGTGTGTGCGTGTGTGCGGTTGTGTTAGGATGGTGGATCTGTTTGTGGGAGCCCCTCTCTTCATGGACAGAGGGTCTGACGGAAAGTTGAGGGAAGTGGGTCAGGTGTACGTGTACCTGGGAAAGGGAGGATTCTCGTTCCACACGGCCATCAAGCTCACTGGCTCCGAGGTTTACGCTCGTTTTGGCAGCGCCATTTCTGCTCTGGGAGACTTGGACATGGATGGCTATAATGGTAATGTTCTTTGAAAATTTTAAATTTTGTTTATGGATTTTCGTAGTGTGCGTTTTCTGAGCTATCCTGATGTTTTCAGGTTTAAAATAGTTCTTGAGTGTGCTGTGACTCTATCCTGATGTTTTCAGGTTCAAAATGCAGTTAGTGAGTGTGCAGTGACTCTTTAAAATGCAGTTAGTGAGTGTGCTGTGACTCTTTAAAATGCAGTTAGTGAGTGTGCAGTGACTCTTTAAAATGCAGTTAGTGAGTGTGCAGTGACTCTTTAAAATGCAGTTAGTGAGTGTGCAGTGACTCTTTAAAATGCAGTTAGTGAGTGTGCAGTGACTCTTTAAAATGCAGTTAGTGAGTGTGCTGTGACTCTTTAAAATGCAGTTAGTGAGTGTGCAGTGACTCTTTAAAATGCAGTTAGTGAGTGTGCTGTGACTCTTTAAAATGCAGTTAGTGAGTGTGCAGTGACTCTTTAAAATGCAGTTAGTGAGTGTGCAGTGACTCTTTAAAATGCAGTTAGTGAGTGTGCAGTGACTCTTTAAAATGCAGTTAGTGAGTGTGCAGTGACTCTTTAAAATGCAGTTAGTGAGTGTGCTGTGACTCTTTAAAATGCAGTTAGTGAGTGTGCAGTGACTCTTTAAAATGCAGTTAGTGAGTGTGCAGTGACTCTTTAAAATGCAGTTAGTGAGTGTGCAGTGACTCTTTAAAATGCAGTTAGTGAGTGTGCAGTGACTCTTTAAAATGCAGTTAGTGAGTGTGCTGTGACTCTTTAAAATGCAGTTAGTGAGTGTGCTGTGACTCTTTAAAATGCAGTTAGTGAGTGTGCAGTGACTCTTTAAAATGCAGTTAGTGAGTGTGCAGTGACTCTTTAAAATGCAGTTAGTGAGTGTGCTGTGACTCTTTAAAATGCAGTTAGTGAGTGTGCAGTGACTCTTTAAAATGCAGTTAGTGAGTGTGCTGTGACTCTTTAAAATGCAGTTAGTGAGTGTGCAGTGACTCTTTAAAATGCAGTTAGTGAGTGTGCTGTGACTCTTTAAAATGCAGTTAGTGAGTGTGCAGTGACTCTTTAAAATGCAGTTAGTGAGTGTGCTGTGACTCTTTAAAATGCAGTTAGTGAGTGTGCTGTGACTCTTTAAAATGCAGTTAGTGAGTGTGCAGTGAATGTGCTGTTTAGAGGAGACAAAACTTTAACTGTGATGTGCTTTGTGATCCTGCCGTGGCTCAGACGTGGCCATTGCTGCCCCCTACGGTGGGCCAGACCATCAGGGACTGGTGTATATCCATAACGGGCGGAGTTCAGGGCCTGACCTTTTGGCCTCTCAGGTTCTGGAGGGGAAGTGGGCATCCACCTCCATGCCACCCAGCTTTGGCTACTCCATGAGCGGAGCCACCGACATCGATCTCAACGGATATCCAGGTAAGAACTGAATTTTCTCATGACAGTGAAGCTATTGTATAATGCATATTCAGTCATTGTTTGGCATTTGTTTTGTGTAAAAATAATATTTTATAATGAGGTCCTTAGAGTGAATATATGGTGTAGTTACAGCTGTAGTTTCTGTAAGTGTAGAAACCCTATTGTAATTGGCTTCCTAAGGCCAGTTGGACAATAAACTGCATTTACTCATTTTTAATCTTGAAGAAGCTTAAACACCCCCTCCCCCCCATTCTCTCTTTCTCTCTCCTCCATGTAACACAGACCTGATTGTTGGGGTGTTTGGAGCTGACAAAGCTGTTTTGTACAGGTATGGTACAGGCCTATGTTACTTTGAAGTCACACATGCATTTGATAGACTTTTATGATCAAGACGGGAAAAGCCATTAAAGGTGTTTTAGTTTAATTCAGTGGTATTTAAATGTGTTTTTATGCCCAATTAGTGAAGTGGCTGCTTGTGTTGAAAAACACATCCAGCCACAATAAAATACCTCCATCATTTCACTCAAATCACTCAGACATTGAAAGCATCAGCTGACTGACAGACATTGCGTGCTGCTGTTTTACTGTCATTGACTGAGCTGCTGAAAAACAGAAGCTATTGATTTGCTGACTGAATCACTGTGGAAACTCTAGTGAAGCGGACTCACACACACAAGTACATTCACACACACACACACACACATAATGCACATGACCTTAAGAAAGAAAGTGCAACGTGTCCTCTGTGACATGTCGGCTGTAGGTATGAAAACATGGCGTGTTTTTATAGGATGCTATAAATAGTTTGGTCACAGACAAGCTTGTTTCATAACAGCATATGAAATGTGTAAAACCTGGCTGGCCTTGGTCTGTCTGAACGTGTTCTCGGGACATTGTTCACACTCTGTGCGATCTGTTCCAGGGCTCGTCCAGTCATCAGTGTTAATACCACTCTGGACATAAGCCCCCAAATCCTCAACCCAGAGGAGAAGAAGTGCGCCCTGGGCTCCGGCACGGTGTCCTGGTGAGTATTTCCCCAGGCAGGAGGAGTTTCACACAATCACCCCATGGAGCAGCACAGCCACTGGGTCTTCGCTCAGCTCATCTCCCGGCTATTGGCTGCTTTTAAAGCACAGATGAATAATGGTAGAATTGCACTTAATCACTCGGTGGTAAAGGTAGATGTCACATGTAACAGCATTAATGCGTAATAGTGGAGTGTGATAAAACCTTAGGTTTCTAATGGTGAAACACCTCAGGACTTTAAACTGTAGACAGTGTTACTGATGTGTTATTTTAGAGATGCAGTCAAGTGTGATTTACATTCAGTTCTTTTCTCCATCCTTTTCTCCATTAGTCTTCTTTTTCTTCTTGTCTTTTTTCTCCCTTTAGCTTCAGAGTAAAATATTGTCTGAAGGCGAGTGGGAGAGGAGCTCCGAACGATCTCCGTGAGTACATCGCTGTCTGTCCCTCATTCCTTTAAAAAGCCGGTCTAGTCCAGGGAGAAAGAGATCATTTGTAAAGAGGTGCAGCGTACTGGTACTTGTGCATAGAGCTGTTCCTGTTTAAGAGGCTCCAGGACGGCTGTTAAAGCGCAGTGTGAGAGAGAGAGAGAGACGCTGTGGTCCAGAGCTTTTTATAAGATGTCCTGCCTGCTGTGGCCCTCACAGGCTGGGCCTAATGACTCCCAGACACCCGCGCTCCTGCCCACGGCCCGCAGACTATGCCTCCAATTCATTATTTCACCACACAGCTTTGATGTCTTCACTTCCCCAGTTTTTGCTATTGGCCACCGTTTGCTATTGGCCACCAAGCTCACAGGTGGGAGTGGGGGGGGAGGGGTGTTGGGGTGTCTGTTGGTGATGCTTTCTGCTGTTGAAAAGATTCAGCCTGAGGGCACAGATTTACTGTGTTCATGGTCTATATGAGGAATTTTAAACGTGGTCTGTATGAGGAATTTTAAACGTGGTCTATATGAGGAATTTTAAACGTGGTCTATATGAGGAATTTTAAACGTGGTCTATATGAGGAATTTTAAACGTGGTCTACATGAGGAATTTTAAACGTGGTCTATATGAGGAATTTTAAACGTGGTCTACATGAGGAATTTTAAACGTGGTCTACATGAGGAATTTTAAACGTGGTCTACATGAGGAATTTTAAACGTGGTTTTGATGTTGGGCGAGGATGGGCGTCCGACCTTGGCCCAGCCTGTTGTCACCTGAAGTGTAGAAGAGCTAGATGTTCTCTCAGGGTGACACTGTTTAAAATTTGGAAAAGTAAAAAGCAAAGCTGCACCTAAGGACACATAGCCTGAGCGTGCACATGGTACACTGTTACAGCACTTCTGGACAGGCTACAAGTTTTAGTGTTCATAACAACAACCCTGACAATTATCTCGCTGCTTTTGGCAGGATTGCTAAGGATGCACGCAGCGTAGACATGTACAGAGAAAATCTTTAAGTTTCTTTCTCATGATAGATTGCTTCAGCTTGGTCTCTCTGTGATATCAAAATGCTATTTGCAAATTAATAACCAGCATTTGAAATGTAGTTGAAATGCATTTGAAATGCTTGTCTCATTAGTTTTTAAGGTGGATCTGACCCTGGACAGACTAAAACACAAGGGAGCAACGAAGCGAGTTCAGTTCCTCCACAGCAGGACCTCGGTGTACTCTAAGAACATGACTGTGTCCAATGGCAAAGGTCCAGCCTGTGAGGAGCTGGAAGCCTTCCTCATCGTGAGTGTCCCAGATTATCAGTCCCTGTAAGCCCTGTGCATACCAAGGTCCAGAATATAGGACAACAAATGAATTTGAGTACATTAAATATTGCATTAGAAGATACTTTTAGCTTTATTCCAGTTTATCTTTGTTTTCTCATCAAGGGCACTCAAAACCTAAGTATTTACTGTTTACTGCAGTCTAACACAGACACTGCTCCGGAAGCCTGTGAGATGGGGGTTTAATGCTGGTTTTACACTGTCTTTTAAAAATGTCCAAAAACAGAATAAATTCTTTGGTAAAGCTCTTCTGAGCAAGTTCTCCTGTAAAAGACGAGCTTGGTTCTGCTCCCTGAACAGTCAGCGTGGTTTTTGTGTTGTGAGAGTGAGCAGCTCTGGAGCTTTTCCTGCGTTCCCTCCCTCTCTGCAGGATGAGTCAGAGTTCCGGGATAAAATCACACCCATTGCCATTTTCATGGAGTACAGTCTGGATTACAAAAAGGCTGCTGACAAAACCGGCCTGCTGCCCATTCTCGACCAGTTCACTCCTGCCAATGTCACCAAGCAGGTACAGTTCCCCAAAGAGGACATAATCCAGTTGATTTTGCCCTGACGCCTGAGGACATAAACCAGTTGATTTTGCAGGTTATGGGTTGGGCATGTGAAGGGTGGATACTTCAGAGCTGAAGTCATTGTTTGCGAACTCTCTGCTGAATAAACTGAATTAATTCAGTGGTAGTTCCATTAATACATTTGATTTGATCTTAGACCCAAGGACCGCAACACGCATGTTACTTTGATTTATTTTAAAATGAAGATGTATTTGGTCTTGGCCGCTCTTCTGAGTCAGTGTCATGTTGAAACTGCTAATAACTGTATTGACTCTGAAATGTGATTTTTCAGGCTCATATATTACTGGATTGTGGTGATGACAATATCTGCAAGCCAGACTTGAAACTGTCCGTCGTTAGGTGAGTCAGATGCCAACTCCAGCTCAGAATTGTGATCTGATGTCTGCTAGTCTGAAAACGTCTGAGTTTGACAGGGTGTTTTCTGACACTCTGATATGATTCAGTGACCAGAAGCAGATCTACATTGGGGATGATAACCCCCTGACCTTGGAGGTGACGGCTGAGAACAGCGGTGAAGGTGCCTACGAAGCTGAGCTCCACCTGACCATGCCCCAGCAGGCGGACTTTATCGGAGTCGTTCGTAACAGTGAGGTCAGCAGCCTCAACACCCTTAATCGCCACACAGCTTTTTCCTTCCAGAGCTGAAACACATGTCTGACAGAGGTCTGACAGAGAGAGAATTTTAGACCTGTTTGTAATCGGTCTGACAGAGAGAGAGTTTTAGACCTGTTTGTAATCAGTCTGACAGAGAGAGAGTTTTAGACCTGTTTGTAATCGGTCTGACAGAGAAAGAGTTTTAGACCTGTTTGTAATCTGTCTGATAGAGAGTTATAGACCTGTTTGTAAGCGGTCTGACAGAGAGAGAATTTATATGGAATTGTTTTTGCCTGGTCCTCTTGCTCGTTACTGAATGCTGTCTTGCTTCTTTAGACGCTGTCCAAGATCTCCTGTGCCTACAAGAGGGAGAACCAGACCCGGATGGTGGTGTGTGATCTGGGAAACCCAATGAAAGGAGGAACCAGGGTAGGTGTCACCACTGCCCCAGTATCACTCTCTCCCAGTACTGCCCCAGTATCACTCTCTCCCAGTGCTGCCCCAGTATCACTCTCTCCCAGTGCTGCCCCAGTATCACTCTCTCCCAGTACTGCCCCAGCATCACTCTCTCCCAGTACTGCCCCAGTATCACTCTCTCCCAGTACTGCCCCAGTATCACTCTCTCCCAGTACTGCCCCAGCATCACTCTCTCCCAGTACTACCCCAGCATCACTCTCTCCCAGTACTGCCCCAGTATCACTCTCTCCCAGTGCTGCCCTAGTATCACTCTCTCCCAGTGCTGCTCTAGTATCACTCTCTCCCAGTACTGCCCCAGTATCACTCTCTCCCAGAACTGCCCCAGTATCACTCTCTCCCAGAACTGCCCCAGTATCACTCTCTCCCAGTACTGCCCCAGTATCACTCTCTCCCAGTGCTGCTCTAGTATCACTCTCTCCCAGTACTGCCCCAGTATCACTCTCTCCCAGTACTGCCCCAGTATCACTCTCTCCCAGTACTGCCCCAGCATCACTCTCTCCCAGTACTGCCCCAGTATCACTCTGTCCCAGTACCGCCCTAGTATCACTCTCTCCCAGTACTACCCCAGCATCACTCTCTCCCAGTACTGCCCCAGTATCACTCTCTCCCAGTGCTGCTCTAGTATCACTCTCTCCCAGTACTGCCCCAGTATCACTCTCTCCCAGTACTGCCCCAGCATCACTCTCTCCCAGTACTGCCCCAGTATCACTCTGTCCCAGTACCGCCCTAGTATCACTCTCTCCCAATACCGCCCCAGTATCACTCTCTCCCAGTACTGCCCCTGCATCACTCTGAGAACCTGAACATCATCAAAGTGAAGATTTTATGGGATTTAAATGTAAGGGTCAGGAACGTAGAAATGAAGTTTTGATCTCATGGTTTTCAGATCTTGGCTGGACTACGATTCAGTGTTCACCAGCTCTCCGAACAGGACACATCAGTCAAGTTTGACCTGCAGATAATAAGGTAAAGTTCAAATTTGTAAACTCTTGGCCGAGTTTAAAAAGAGAAAAGTTCTCCCTGCTAAAGGAGAAGCATGTAAGAGGAGATTCTCTCTCTCTCAACTCTCTCTCTCTCTCCCGCTGAGCTTTCTGTACCTCTCCCATGTTTACTGGGCCAATCCCACAGCAGTGTGATTGGCTGATTCTAATACATGGTGTTAATAAGCGTTTTGCTGATTCTAATACATGGTGTTAATAAGCGTTTTGTTGATTTTAATACACAGTGTCAATAAGTGTTTTGCTGATTCTAATACATGGTGTTAATAAGCGTTTTGTCAATTTTAATACACGGTGTCAATAAGTGTTTTGCTGATTTTAGTACACGGTGTCAAAAAGTGTTTTGCTGATTCTAATACATGGTGTTAATAAGTGTTTTGCTGATTTTAATACACAGTGTCAATAAGTGTTTTGCTGATTCTAATACACGGTGTCAATAAGTGTTTTGCTGATTCTAAT
This sequence comes from Chanos chanos, assembly GCF_902362185.1. Taxonomy (NCBI): domain Eukaryota; kingdom Metazoa; phylum Chordata; class Actinopteri; order Gonorynchiformes; family Chanidae; genus Chanos; species Chanos chanos. The sequence continues at coordinate 40,002,111 of NC_044504.1, forward strand.
ACACGGTGTCAATAAGTGTTTTGCTGATTCTAATACACGGTGTCAATAAGTGTTTTGCTGATTCTAATACACGGTGTCAATAAGTGTTTTGCTGATTCTAATACACTGTGTCAATAAGTGTTTTGCTGATTCTAATACACGGTGTCAATAAGTGTTTTGCTGATTCTAATACACGGTGTCAATAAGTGTTGTAGAGCAGGGCAGTTACTTGTGGTCATTGGATATATGGAGGGTTTTTTTTCAAGGGTCTGGGGTTGTAATTTGTTTTGGTTATTTTTTGACATATAGCGTTGGACAATAGCACCACCATCTGTTAAATATGAATATAATCATATGCTGTAACCACTGAATCTTATTTTTATTTTGGGTTCCAGCTCAAACCAGTTCAACAATACCAGCAGTGTGGTGTCCAGTGTTACTCGCCTTGCGGTTCTGGCCAAAGTGGAAATAAGAGGGTAATAGGATTGAGATGGAAGATTAACCACATGAACTCAGTGCTGTGTGGTTTCATTCGTTTTCTCTCTCTCTGCTCCTCAGAACTTTGTTTGTCTGAGTAACTCTGTTTCCATCTCCCTACAGAGTCTCCGCCCCTGATCAGGTCTTCCTTCCCATTGCAAACTGGCAGCCCAAAGACAGCCCTGTGTCAGAGGACGATATTGGACCTCTCGTCTTACACGTCTATGAGGTGAAGTCAGCTCGGCTGCAGCCCAAGCTAACCCTAACCCTAACCCTAACCTTGACCCCTCTCCACGTGGGGACTCGTCGCCGCTTGTCTCCTCACTGAGTAGTTTCCAGTCCTGGTCTTAATGGGATTTTGATTTTGGGATGTTTGCATTTGTTTGCTTTCTAGCTGCGTAACAAAGGCCCGAGCACCTTCAGCAAGGCCATGTTGGACATTGAGTGGCCGTACAGGTACAACAACGGCTCTCTGCTGTACATCACCAAATATGGTGTGGATGGAGCCATGAACTGCAGCACAGACATGGAGATCAACCCTCTCAACGTCTCGGTATGAGTTTTTGGCTCCGACCTCTGAAAATTCAGACTCTCTCGCGGCCTTCCTCTCTGAAATAGGCGTGCGGCTAGGGCGTGGTCACGAGCAGACATCTCTGTTCTCTTTCCCAGAACCCCACGGCTGGAGACAAAGATGTGTTTATATCTAGCGGCGACAGGACAGAGGGAAGAAACCGGAACCATGTTCATCGCAGGGATTTGGAAAGCAAAGAAAACGAGCAGGACCTGGAGATTCTGGTATTGTGATCAGCCCAGATTACACTGTCGTATGGCACATCCCAGCATCCCACAGATAAAACAGCCTTCAGTTTCTCCATTAGATCCACATAGAAACCATCCTCATATCACCAGGAAACATCGCCATAGAAACCATCCTCATATCACCAGGAAACATCGCCATAGAAACCATCTTCATGTTCACATTACATCACCATAGAAAGAACACCACACTTTTCCACAGAATACATGGTGATCCGTCTAATCAGCTAAACACTAACTCTCATAGGACACAGGCACTTGGCATAGACTCTTTTTTCTTTTGCCATTAGATCATATCTTCTGTAGGCCACACACACAGCTCTTGTCCCGCTGACGTAAGTGTGTGTGTGTGTGTGTGTGTGTGTGTGTGTGTGTGCATCAGGACTGTGAGAGAGCGCAGTGCCTGAAGATAAGGTGTCAGGTGGGCCGACTGGAGAGGGGTCAGAGTGCCATCCTGTTCATCCGTTCCCGCCTGGGCGTGGCCACTTTCCTCAAGGTCAGAGATGATAACTATGCTAGCAATGCCATAACTTATGTTTGACCTGACTGCAAACCTGCCCCATCTTAAACATCATACAACTTCACCATGTATTTTAACTGATCTTGTGTGTATGTTTTGTCAGACTGTAGGTTTGCTGAGATGTTATAGCATTAAGCAGGAAGTGTGTTTAGCATAGTTTTGCTGTCTTAGGTTTGGGTCATGATGTCAGATTTGATCTGTAGTGGGGTTTTTTTTTTCGTTCCAGACTGAAAGTCAGAATCGCTCATATGTCGTGAGGTCCTCGGCGTCTTTCAGCGTCATAGAAATGCCCTACAAAAACCTGGTGTCAGAGCTCCCCTCCAACAGCACTGCTGTGAGGCTCACCTCTCCTCTGCCTAACTGACCAGCACAACACTGTTACTTTACACCATCACTTAACACAACAATGTGCAGATCAGCTGTCATGACATGATGTTAATTCAGTTCAGTTCAGCGTAAGAATACAGTGTGTTATAGCCTTAGACTGAAATACCCCAAAACACTGGCTAATTATGTGGTCATACATCATTGTAGTTTTTCTCTAAAATACAGCAGATTTACGCATCATGAAGATAAGCTTATGTTTCTGGCACTTTTCATGTCTCATTCCTTCTATCAGTCAGTGTTCAGTTTAACATGTCCACAGATCTATGCTGTGTGCGTGTGTGCGCGTGCATGTGTCAGGTGAATCTAACTGTGTGTGTGCGCGTGCATGTGTCAGGTGAATCTAACTGTGTGTGTGTGTGTGTGTGTGTGTGTGTGTGTCAGGTGTATGGTGAATGTAACTGTGTGTGTGTGTGTGTGTGTGTGTCAGGTGTATGGTGAATCTAACTGTGTGTGTGTGTGTGTGTGTATGTGTGTGTGTCAGGTGTATGGTGAATCTAACTGTGTGGGTTTTTGTCAGGTGTATGGTGTATCTAACTGCATGTGTGTGTTTGTGTGTGTGTGCGTGTGTGTGTGTGTGTGTGTGTGTGTGTGTGCGTGCGTGTGTGTGTGTGTGTGTGTGTGTGTGTGTGTCAGGTGAATCTTGCTGTGAACTCAGAGTTGACACAGCCTCCTCCTGGTGTATCTAACTCTGTGTGTGTGTGTGTGTGTGTGTGTGTGTGTGTGTCAGGTGAATCTTGCTGTGATCTGGGTGAACTCCGAGTTGACACAGCCTCCTCCTGGTTGGGTGGTGGCCCTGGCTGTCATGGCTGGCCTGCTGCTGCTGGCTCTGCTGGTCTTTATTATGTATCGGGTGAGTCTCCTCCCACTTCTTTTTCCTCAAACCATTTTAAAAGTTCAAATACAGCCCCTTTCCTACTGTGAAAAGATTGACTCTATTCAGCCATGTTGCTTTAGCTGAGGTGTGACAGAACATCATAATGACTGTGACTGAATATATTCTTTCTCTCCCTCTCTCTCTCACACTCTCTCTCTCTCTCCCTCTCCCTCTTTCTCTCTCTCCCTCTCTCTCTCTCTCTCTCTCTCTCACTTTTTTTTTCTTTCTTTCTCTCTGTCAGCTGGGCTTCTTTAAGCGAGTGCGCCCCCCTCAGGATGACTACACAGAGAAGGAGCAGCTGCAGCCGCAGGAGAATGGAGACAGAAACACAGAGGCTTGAGGTTCTCCTCACTGCTCCTGGGCATGTCAGCACTTCTCCACACAGAGAGAAAGCACGCAGTACTTATGAATTTCTACACCTTGCATCACGTCAGTACACACACTCACACGCAGTCATTCTCCTGTCTCGGTCGTATTCTGAAAGCGTTGAACGATTAGCACTGGAGGTGTCTGGAGGTCTGTAACATAAGAGACTACTGCAGCTCCGCGGAGGGGGCAAAGAAAACGTTCAGATAAAGCGTAATGAAATTCTGTTGCCGAACTAAACTCTATTTTTCTTGGACTATTGCCTGTCTTTTTTAACTGTTTTAACTTTTCAAAACCTACTGGTGAATTTTGGTTCATCTTTGTGCACTGACTTTAGTGAGACTAATCGTAAAGGAGAAGACTATGGGTCAGGGTTGTTTTATAGAACTGTTGTTTACAAAGTCACATCCTATAAAAGAGACTGAGAGAAGTGTGAAAAACACAGAGGGTAAAAGTCTTGAATCTTCTCTAATTTAGTCCAATTAAAATTGATTACAGGAAGGGTTACAGTCCTTGTTGCATTAATGAAATATTGTAATATGTATATGATGTGGTATTCTGCTGAGAGACTTTACAGGGCCTGTGGATTAAACTGCCATACAGTTCACCTCAGACCCAGAGAAAACCATGCTCCCATCACAACCTGTTAGACGCACAGGGGTTGATCATACCTTTTAGGTCAAGGCATGAAAATAGTATTTGAAGTGAAAAATGTTGCCATTGCTTTTGGTGTTTGTTGCTTTTTTTCCCCCAATATTTTTCCAGCGCTGTAAGACTTTTGACTCTGAGTTGCTATTTTAGTTTTAACTTTTGATTATGAAAAATTCCTTTTTTTTCCATTTCTACTGTATAGAGAATATTCTGGTGTGGGGTAACTTTATGTACTGTTTATAAGTAAAAAATTAGAGTAATATTGTAATATGCATTAACATTTCATGTTTAATTCATGTTTCAGTCTGAAAGCCTTAAAGCCTAACATAATTACAGTTTTAATTCACCCAGTGTCAGTCTGATCAAAATTGTGAAGTGTTCAATCTACAAACAGAATTTGTTAGTATAAATGGATGAACCGTTGGCGTGGACCATATTCCTGACTGGACCACTTTTTTTTTCTTACCTTTATCTTCACTCTTTCTTTTACATAACCTGTACCTGTACATAACCTCGTTTTCCAGCTCAGCGTATTCAAAAGAAAAAAAATGAACTTTATTTACATTTTTCTGGAATCACGTGAAATACTAGAGAAATGCATTGTAGTGTAAAAACCGATTCTCTGGACATGCGTGTGGTCCCTCTGGGTGGGCAGACGCCCTCTTGCTGTAGGTACCAACCTGCACACGTCTTTCTCTGTAGTTGTCACCATGACAGCTGTGATTTGTGGAGAATGTGCCATCTTAAGTATTCCCAAGACTGTTTCATCTGGACTGTCAGGCTCCACTAAGAGTTTCCTGCTTTTCCCCTCAGTGCTGTCACTAACAAAACCAGCACAATGACAAACTATGTTTCCACAGGAGACCCAACACATTCAACACAGATGTTTAATCTGGTTAATTAAGATGAATTCCTCTTAATTAACAAGACGCATCATTTCCGGCCTTTTCAAAGTTACAGGTTGGCTGTGTCAGTTCAGTTTTATGGTCACTATTCATGCAGGGTTGATTTACTTTGGATCTAAAGATGATTAGCAATGGAGGAGAGGCCAAGAGAAAAACTCTTCGAGCAATTGCAAAACACGTCACTATGACGGCTGTGATTTCATTTTGATTTGGAGGACGTTATTACAGTCAATGTTTTGTATTATAAGAATCTCAAACTAATCTACCCATATTGGGTTACCATCATTGGCTCAAGATGGTTTGTTTTTCACAGTAAATAATGGTTGGAAATTAGTCAACAATCCACATTTGCATAAAATGCAAGATTAGATTTTCTGTTTGTTTTCCTGTGCATTATATTGTCTATGATGTGTTGAGGATGGAGAACTATGCCTTGCACTGGTCTCTGTAGCAGCCATACTGAACTAGCTGAACTGTGCATGGTCATTTGCCTTTCCCAACCAGTGTTCGGCATTCAACTTCATTATTGCATTCACCCTTATTATTACTTGCAGTTTATTTACTTTGTAAATTTTGGGTTTCACTGCTATGTAAGTTAACGTTTCTTAGCCCTCTCTTACTGAAATAAATGGACATATTGATTTGGATCGTGTTGTGTTTCTACTGTTTGGAAAGCAGGAGTAAGTAAATCTAACAAACTTTTTCTAATTCCTTTACAAATATTTTACAACAACTTGATGGAGGACTTTTGGTCTGACTTGAGGACCTTGGACATGCTGTATCAGATAAACACTGATAGTCTGCTATAAACATCATGCATCTCAGTCTACTGGGACACAGCTGGGGAGACCACTCCTATGACAGAGCAGTCACTATGGTCCATGTACCTTGTGTTAATTCAATTTTCTGTTCAAATATAGGACATTTCAAAATCAGTTGGGGCCAGAATCCAAAACTGAAAAAATAAATAAATAAATAAATCATTTGTCATTTTCTTGGTCAGAGGCAGCAGATACATACACTCAAAACAATTTATTGTCATTTTCTCCAGTACAAGGATAGCCACCCCCACAGTGACAAATTCTACATAATGAACAACAATCAAACACAATCATCAACTCTCACGACTTTTCTTTATTAAAGAAAAGGATAAACCAATTTCCACCGTAAATGAATGAAGTCTTCCACAGGACCTAGACCGAATCCTTCCTCCTGCCACTAAGCCTTGGATATTCACTGTCCATCAGTCAACAAGAAACTCAGGTCACTTCCAGGCTCATACTCAGAGCTTTGTTTCCCCCTTATAAAAAAAATGCTTGTTTAACACTTTGTAAACCTTACACCACCTCCTGTTGTGTGTGTGTGTGTATCTTTGCTGATATTACCTGTGTGTGTGTGTGTGTCTTTGCTGATATTACCTGTGTGTGTGTGTGTGTCTTTGCTGATATTACCTGTGTGTGTGTGTGTGTCTTTGCTGATATTACCTGCTGTGTGTGTGTGTGTGTGTGTGTGTGTGTCTTTGCTGATATTACCTGTTGTGTGTGTGTGTGTGTGTGTCTTTGCTGATATTACCTGTGTGTGTGTGTGTGTGTGTGTCTTTGCTGATATTACTTGTGTGTGTGTGTGTGTGTCTTTGCTGATATTACCTCTGTGTGTGTGTGTCTCTTTGCTGATATTACCTGTTGTGTGTGTGTGTGTGTGTGTGTGTGTGTGTGCGTGTGTGTGTGCGTGTGTCTTTGCTGATATTACCTGCTTTGTGTGTGTGTGTGTGTGTCTTTGCTGATATTACTTCTGTGTGTGTGTGTGTGTGTCTTTGCTGATATTACTTCTGTGTGTGTGTGTGTCTTTGCTGATATTACCTGCTGTGTGTGTGTGTGTGTGTGTGTGTGTCTCTTTGCTGATATTACCTGTTGTGTGTGTGTGTGTGTGTGTGTGCGTGTGTGTGTGCGTGTGTCTTTGCTGATATTACCTGCTTTGTGTGTGTGTGTGTGTGTCTTTGCTGATATTACTTCTGTGTGTGTGTGTGTGTCTTTGCTGATATTACTTCTGTGTGTGTGTGTGTCTTTGCTGATATTACCTGCTGTGTGTGTGTGTGTGTGTCTCTTTGCTGATATTACCTGCTGTGTGTGTGTGTGTGTGTGTGTGTGTGTCTCTTTGCTGATATTACCTGCTGTGTGTGTGTGTGTGTCTTTGCTGATATTACCTGCTGTGTGTGTGTGTTTGTGTGTGTGTGTCTTTGCTGATATTACTTCTGTGTGTGTGTGTGTGTCTTTGCTGATATTACCTGCTGTGTGTGTGTGTGTGTGTCTCTTTGCTGATATTACCTGCTGTGTGTGTGTGTGTGTGTGTGTGTGTGTGTGTGTGTCTCTTTGCTGATATTACCTGCTGTGTGTGTGTGTGTGTGTGTGTGTCTTTGCTGATATTACCTGCTGTGTGTGTGTGTGTGTGTGTTTGTGTGTGTGTGTGTGTCTCTTTGCTGATATTACCTGCTGTGTGAGTGTGTGTGTGTGTGTGTGTCTCTTTGCTGATATTACCTGCTGTGTGTGTGTGTGTGTGTGTGTGTGTGTGTCTCTTTGCTGATATTACCTGCTGTGTGTGTGTGTGTGTGTGTGTGTCTTTGCTGATATTACCTGCTGTGTGTGTGTGTGTGTGTGTGTCTCTTTGCTGATATTACCTGCTGTGTGTGTGTGTGTGTGTGTGTGTGTGTCTCTTTGCTGATATTACCTGCTGTGTGTGTGTGTGTGTGTGTGTCTTTGCTGATATTACCTGCTGTGTGTGTGTGTGTGTGTCTTTGCTGATATTACCTGCTGTGTGTGTGTGTGTGTGTCTTTGCTGATATTACCTGCTGTGTGTGTGTGTGTGTGTGTGTGTGTGTGTGTGTGTGTGTGTGTCTCTTTGCTGATATTACCTGCTGTGTGTGTGTGTGTGTGTGTGTCTTTGCTGATATTACCTGCTGTGTGTGTGTGTGTGTGTGTGTCTTTGCTGATATTACCTGCTGTGTGTGTGTGTGTGTGTCTTTGCTGATATTACCTGCTGTGTGTGTGTGTGTGTGTCTTTGCTGATATTACCTGCTGTGTGTGTGTGTGTGTGTGTGTGTGTGTGTGTGTCTTTGCTGATATTACCTGCTGTGTGTGTGTGTGTGTGTCTTTGCTGATATTACCTGCTGTGTGTGTGTGTGTGTGTGTGTGTGTGTGTCTTTGCTGATATTACCTTTGGAATAGCCGTGCCTTGGTGCTGCCTAATAGTGTGGCTTTGTTTCCCTCCACAAGGAGCATGGAGCCCTCTCTCAGGCCCTGTTAAAACAAAAGAAAACAACAGAAAAAAACTATGCTTCAGGTAGGGCCATCTTTTTAACTACTCATCAGTAAGTCATAGCACTAAGAGTAGTTCATACTGTTGGTCAGTTCAAACGCACCAGCACACAGGGGGTGTTTGGCTCCTCATGATACTGGATGATTCTCTGTTCTCGTGTCTCCTGTGGAAGACAACATGGACCAAGTTCAAATCACCACAAAGACAGGCTTATCTGAAAACAAGGGGCCAAGAGGTAAGATAATGACTGAGTTAGACGGTGCATATAAGAGCATGCACTGATTGTTAAATGAAATGGCAAAAGTGAGAGTACTAAAGAATTGCATGCTGGGTATTTCAGTACCAACCCCCATGTGCTTGCTGTTGGGGTCAGGATCCAGGTAATGGGGGTTGATGTTGAAAGGCACCAGTCCAATGGCAGCAAAGGTGGGTGGGTAGACGATGGGCATGTCATTAGTAGTGTTGATACTAATGGTGGCAACGTTGGTTCCAGCACTAGATCCCATGTATGGCACACCATCCTGTGTGAACAGCTCTGATCAGAGGGTGCTCCTAGTACAATGCATCACTTACACGGCAGACAATCATACAGTAGATATTATAGACAGTATTTGGTAATAGTAGTATATAGCAATATTACTAACCTCTAGAACCCTCCTCCTGATCTCAGACACCAAATTGTTGTCATAGAGAGTTTTCAGTAGTCGAAATGTGTTTCCACCGCCTAACAACCACAATAATGTGTAATGGATTCAACAGGAAAAGAGAAGCCTGACTGTCATTTAAACTGAACTGAATTTCTGTTTGCAGAAGCAGATATATATCAGAGTGTATTCATACCAATGAATATTCCCTCTGCCTTCCTGACTGCATCAACAGGGTCAGCAGCTTCATGGATACTGTTCACCTCATAACCTGACAGACCACATTCAGACAGTCACGGCAGGAACACGGCAGCCGTTCTGGTCTCATACATCAAATAATCAGTAGACTGAAACAAACCTAAGCTCCCGAGTTTCTCTCTTGCAGTTTTTGCGTAGGCTTCCCGGTCGTGCAATGCATAGGGAATGAAGAGAATCCTCTTCACTTGCCTGTTGTACAGATAAAAGTTCAAGCGAATTTAATGATTGTTAAAGATTAACAGTACTTAACGCTTTAGTTGACGCGACTGGTAAACTTTCTGTAAAGAAGCTACAGAATACACACAAGAAAATGAGTAAAATTAAGACACTCACTGCCTTTTAAAGTCATATTTATCAAAATGTCTAAGTTTAACAGGCAGATCAATATGTTAAATAATTCTCTGGAATGCATAGCTTCAGTAATTAATTCGTTTACTCACTTTCCAAAAAAATCTTGAATTTGCGTTTGACAGTGTTGAAGATATCCTCCGCCGTGAAGGGTAGAATTGGACACTAACAGAAGCCGTCGGTTCATATTTGACAGAGATGAGTTTGGTGAGTGTGAATTAGATTAGAAGACTGAACTGCTGAAACCGATACTCCTACAGAAGTTATCTATGTCACATGACAATAAAGTAGGTCTACCTCATTTTGCTGACAAATACTATATAGTTTGTTCGTGACGTCCTGTAAATGCCCTTTGAACCCACGACACAACTTCCTATTAATTAAAAAGGAGCGAAGTGCAGGAACTGATAAAAGTGAGATCGTGGAATCACTTGTTGAAACCCTTGCCATTAAAACATTCAGAAAGCGCGATCATTGAAATGTAGTTTGCCGGGCTGTGTGTGAACTTTCCCGAAAACATTCGGGAAAGAAAAAGATTATAAAATAAAATTCCAGAGGACGGTACAGATATTTGGGGGGCAGACAAAGAATTCACAAAATTCACATACTGTGATGGAGTAATGGTGACAATTTATACTGCCTCTTACGATTTCGTCTAGCGGTTTAACAAGTGACTTTTAAATTAAAGGAAAAAGGTGGTGGGGGGGGGGGGGGCTCTTTCGGCAGCCATTTTTGAACACGCCTTTTCTCACGTCACTCCTTATCTGACCAGTTAACACGGTGGAGTACAGTTAGGCTTGCGAAAAAGTTTCTTGCCACAATAAGGTTGTCGGTTGCTCAGAATTCTGGGAAAAATCTCGTCAGGAAAAAAGTCCGAGTGAGGCGTTCGTCGAATATTTTGCTGGAACTCCCTTACTACAATGGTACGTTAAAGTATTCACTGACATATAATTTCATCGACATATTACGGTTGCTCTATCAAGTGAAAAATATAATGATATCGACAGTGACTTGTACAGCATGAACAATATAGGCCTACACGTAGAGTATATATTTCTGCTTTATGAGAGTATAATTTTCAAAAATTAATAAATAAACAACCAGTAAACAATAAAAAAGACACCTGTCATGTGCCGAAGCTGTGAAATACAAAAGACTATTAAATAATGTAGTGCAAAAAAATTGCCTCTGTTTCAAGAATGATTTTTTTTTTTTTTTTTTTTTTTTTTTTTACCAATTAATACCAACAGCATAACAACCTGCTTTAGGCCTATTAAATGAAATGTCTATATGAAATTCTGTATTATATGATAGTACATAACATTAAACCAAAATCATCAAAATATTATCAGAAACAATATTTCTTCACTGAGGCCTGAATAGCCTTTGAATGGTAACCTGGGCAAAGACGTGCCAATGGAGTGACCAACTTTATGCCTGTTAATTCTCTAAAATCAGTTGGTTTGGCTGTCTTGCTTGGAAAAACAATAACTTTTGTATCTGCAGTATGGGGACAATTATAAATCTTCATTAAAATACTGCTGCTGACCCAGCAACATAGAGTTGGCTTATGATAATCACTTACTCACAAACTTTAAATTGTGTGGCTGGTAAAACACCCTCAGTATGGGGGTTAATCCTAATCTGCACTAAACTGCCTTTCAGAAAATGTGCAGATATTGAGGCCCGTATTGCCTATGTAGTCACCAGAGTCTATTATATACCAAGTCTCTAACATGCAGTAGGCCCACAGTAATCACCTATTCACAAACTTCAAATTGTGTGGCTGGGAAAGCAAAAACTTGTGAGCCCTCAATACAGGGGGAATTTCTAATCAACATTAAATGACCTTTCAGAAAATGTGCAGATATTGAGGCCTGAATCGCCTTTGTGATAACCAGGGGGCTTGTATACAGTGACCCTCTAACATACAGCTGGCATACAGTAATTGCCTGCTCACAGACTTCAAACTGAATTAGCAGGGGAAAGTCGTGAATTTTGAGAGTGGAATCATAAAATCTGATTACACTAAAAAAATTTGCTCTATGTTACGAAATATCAGTTTGTAGTGGAGCTTCACTGAATATTTTTATACCTATAGCTCCAATGATGACTGAAGAATGCACGCAAAGTTCCATAGAACTGTTACTTTACACAATGAGAGACAACAAAAGAAAACATTTTTTCAAGACACACAAAGCACCAGCAAGTTAATAGTGATAGATAAGGTGTACCTCTGGAGGCCTCACAGTGTGTGTTTTATAACGACAGTGTGGACCATTGTTTACAGAGGTGCTGTAGTTACGGAAAATAGTTAAGGGAACGGCTCAACCCGATTCAGATTCAGATTCAGATTCAGATTCTATTACAAGAGCTCATAAAGGTCATGAACTGACACAGGTGAGTGAATATGTGTCCATTTGCACAAGGGTGAAGAATGTTCAGTATGTTAATAGACTCATATTTTATGGAAGATGTCAGGGACATACTTTACTACGTTTGTGTAATTTTAGGTAGGCGAGTAAGAAAGAAAAGAAGTGCTCTCATGAAACATCGTATTCTAAAGCTACAGAGTAGACAAGGCACATCAAATCACTTGATTTATAGACAAGGCACATCAAATCACTTGATTTATAGACAAGGCACATCAAATCACTTGATTTACAGACAAGGTAGATCATTTACAGACAAGGTAGATACTTTATTGACAGGGTAGATAATTTATAGATAAGGTAGATAATTTATAGATAAGGGAGACAATTTATAGATAAGGGAGATAATTTATAGACAAGGTAGATAATTTACAGACAGGGTAGATAATTTATAGATAAGGGAGATACTTTATTGACAGGGTAGATCATTTATAGACAAGGTAGATAATTTATAGATAAGGTAGATAATTTATAGACAGGGTAGATAATTTATAGACAGGGTAGATAATTTATAAATAAGGGAGATAATTTATAGATAAGGTAGATAATTTATAGATAAGGGTAAATAATTTATTGACAGGGTAGATCATTTATAGACAGGGTAGATAATTTATAGAGAGGGTAGATAATTTATAGATAAGGTAGATCATTTATAGACACGGTAGATAATTTATAGATAAGGGAGATAATTTATAGATAAGGGTAAATAATTTATAGACAGGGTAGATAATTTATAGACAGGGTACATAATTTATAGAGAGGGTAGATAATTTATAGATAAGGTAGATCATTTATAGACACGGTAGATAATTTATAGATAAGGGAGATAATTTATAGATAAGGGTAAATAATTTATAGACAGGGTAGATAATTTATAGACAGGGTAGATAATTTATAGACAGGGTAGATAATTTATAGATAAGGTAGATAATTTATAGATAAGGGTAAATAATTTATTGACAGGGTAGATAATTTATAGACAGGCCAGATAATTTATAGATAAGGTAGATAATTTATTGACAGGGTAGATCATTTATTGACAGGGTAGATCATTTATAGACAGGGTAGATAATTTATAGACAGGATAGATCATTTATAGATATGGGAGATAATTTATAGACAGGATAGATAATTTATAGATAAGGGAGATAATTTATAGACAGGATAGATAATTTATAGATAAGGTAGATAATTTATAGATAAGGGAGATAATTTATAGACAGGGTAGATAATTTATAGATAAGGTAGATAATTTATAGACAGGGTAGATAATTTATAGATAAGGTAGATAATTTATAGACAGGGTAGATAATTTATAGATAAGGTAGATAATTTATAGATAAGGGTAAATAATTTATTGACAGGGTAGATAATTTATAGACAGGGTAGATAATTTATAGATAAGGGAGATAATTTATAGACAGGGTAGATATTTTATTGACAGGGTAGATAATTTATAGATAAGGGAGATAATTTATAGACAGGGTAGATAATTTATTGACAGGGCAGATAATTTATAGATAAGGGAGATAATTCATAGACGGGGTAAATAATTTATTGACAGGGTAGATAATTTATAGACAGGGTAGATAATTTATAGATAAGGGAGATAATTTATAGACAGGGTAGATAATTTATAGATAAGGTAGATAATTTATAGACAGGGTAGATAATTTATAGATAAGGTAGATAATTTATAGACAGGGTAGATAATTTATAGATAAGGTAGATAATTTATAGATAAGGGTAAATAATTTATTGACAGGATAGATAATTTATAGATAAGGCAGATAATTTATAGATAAGGGAGATAATTTATAGACAGGGTAGATAATTTATAGATAAGATAGATAATTTATAGACAGGGTAGATCATTTATAGATAAGGTAGATAATTTATAGACAGGGTAGATAATTTATAGATAAGGTAGATAATTTATAGACAGGGTAGATAATTTATAGATAAGGTAGATAATTTATAGATAAGGGTAAATAATTTATTGACAGGATTGATAATTTATAGATAAGGCAGATAATTTATAGATAAGGGAGATAATTCATAGACAGGGTAGATAATTTATAGATAAGGTAGATAATTTATAGACAGGGTAGATAATTTATAGATAAGGTAGATAATTTATAGACAGGGTAGATAATTTATAGATAAGGGAGATAATTTATAGAGAATGGTAAATAATTTATTGACAGGATAGATAATTTATAGATAAGGCAGATAATTTATAGATAAGGGAGATAATTTATAGACAGGGTAGATAATTTATGGATAAGGGAGATAATTTATAGACAGGATAAATAATTTATAGATAAGGTAGATAATTTATAGATAAGGGAGATAATTTATAGACAGGATAAATAATTTATAGATAAGGTAGATAATTTATAGATAAGGGAGATAATTTATAGATAAGGGAGATAATTTATAGACAGGGTAGATAATTTATAGATAAGGGAGATAATTTATAGACAGGGTAGATAATTTATAAATAAGGGAGATAATTTATTGATAAGGTAGATAATTTATAGATAAGGGTAAATAATTTATTGACAGGGTAGATAATTTATAGACAGGGTAGATAATTTATAGATAAGGGAGATAATTTATAGACAGGGTAGATAATTTATTGACAGGGTAGATAATTTATAGATAAGGGAGATAATTTATTGATGGGGTAGATAATTTATTGACAGGGTAGATAATTTATAGATAAGGGAGATAATTCATAGACAGGGTAGATAATTTATTGACAGGGTAGATAATTTATAGACAGGGTACATAATTTATAGATAAGGGAGATAATTTATTGACAGGATAGATAATTTATAGATAAGGTAGATAATTTATAGATAAGGGAGATAATTTATAGACAGGATAGATAATTTATAGATAAGGGAGATAATTTATAGACAGGGTAGATCATTTATAGATAAGGGAGATAATTTATAGACAGGGTAAATAATTTATTGACAGGGTACATAATTTATAGACAGGGTACATAATTTATAGATAAGGGAGATAATTTATAGACAGGATAGATAATTTATAGATAAGGGAGATAATTTATAGACAGGATAGATAATTTATAGATAAGGGAGATAATTTACAGACAGGATAGATAATTTATAGATAAGGTAGATAATTTATAGATAAGGGAGATAATTTATAGACAGGATAGATAATTTATAGATAAGGGAGATCATTTATAGACAGGGTAGATAATTTATAAATAAGGGAGATAATTTATTGACAGGGTAGATAATTTATTGACAAGGGAGATAATTTATAGATAAGGTAGATAATTTATTGACAGGGTAGATAATTTATAGATAAGGTCGATAATTTATAAACAGGGTAAATAATTTATTGACAGGGTAGATAATTTATAGACAGGGTACATAATTTATAGATAAGGGAGATAATTTATAGATAAGGGAGATAATTTATAGACAGAAGAGCGCTAGAATTAAAAAAAAAGGGCCTCTCAATTTAAATAAAAAAATGAGCCCCACCCTCATCTGAAACTAAAAAATAATCATTTTAAATGAGCAACAAAATAAATACAAAACTGTGTCCACATAAAGAAAAGGCAAGTTAAAACAAAAAAGGCAATACGAAATACTACTACTAATAAAAAATACTAATATAATACTAATACGAAATACTAACATAATAAAAAACAGACGAGATCCAAGAAGTGAAATCCCCCAAAGCAAAAGGACCTCAAAGCAACACTAGTGCACGTCAAACAGATCCACAACAGCGAGGCCACACGGGAGGAATGTCAGTAATTCACCAATCAGAAAGGAGATCAGCAGAGAATTCCCAGCAGCTGAGTTTGGAAAAGAAAATAACCCAGTAGACGTAGTGTAGGCTTTACATTTGTGGTGAAAGGAAATTAATTCATCTGAGTTATGTGAAATTCATGATGAGCACATGGCAAATGATAAATATCCCAGCTATAGTTCTTTTTTAAATATTTTAAATCTTTTTAAAAAAAAAACCTTTTTATTTTAAGTTCTTCTTGAAAAAAATATATATATTTAATGTATGAGAAGTGTAATCAATTTTGAAGAGTAGTCCATTCAGTCACTTTTTTTTTGGTGCTCCAAAATCAACAGCTCTGAAATGTCTTTTATTTTGAAATTCATGCTAAATTTAGCCGCAAATGCTAACTTCCGGTTTTCCCCATTATTGGCGCTAGTTTCACACACTGCTACGGGGTAGTCCAGGCACTGCGCGGATTTGAAGTTGTGTTCGAAGTTGGACTTTGAATAAAACACAGGCATGGACAACAGTGTTCTTGACACATTAATCTTAGATTTATATGACATCCAGGCCGTCAAGTTTGGAACGTTCACGCTGAAGAGCGGACTATCTTCACCAATATATTTCGACCTTAGAGTTATTGTTTCCCAGCCTTCTCTTATGAATCAGGTAAGCTACAACACGTGTGATGCGCATGGTGGAATCTGATTCAGCTATGGCTGAGGCTGTGAGGACACGTTAAAGACGGAGATTTCGATAATAAAGGGATGTTCATAGGTCATGGTTGCTAATCTCTACAAATGATTGATACCCAACATTTATATTGGAGAAAGGACTTGGTAGTTCTTTCTCATTGCAACTAATGTTTTAGTATTGTTGTTTATCGGATTGTTGCCATAGTAAACAGTTTCTACCAACGTTTCGGTCAGGTGTCCAGGCTGTTGTGTCAGCGCGCTGAAGATGCCGGAGTGAAATTTGACTGCGTGTGTGGCGTTCCTTACACGGCTCTGCCACTGGCAACGATTATGTGTTCAGAGAAAGGGTTTCCTATGCTGATCCGAAGAAAGGAGGTCAAGGAGTATGGTAATTTGTAATCACGTGTACTTCTGTTTAGTTACACCCCAATGTATGTTTGTTTGTTAGTTTTAATATGTATTTTATCTTGACTGCAGTCGTTTAAGTTTTCTTGAACTTCCGTAGGCGTCTGCAGGCATGAGCAAATTCTTGAACTTAGATCAGAGAGAGATCTTTTAAATTCCTTTGATTACAGGGACCAAAAGGCTGATAGAGGGTACGGTCCGGCCTGGAGAGACATGTCTAATCGTGGAGGATGTGGTGACCAGTGGGGGTAGCGTTTTGGAGACCGCCCAGGTTCTTCAGAGGGAGGGTCTCCGGATTACAGATGCAGTTGTGTTAATGGATAGGGAACAGGGAGGGGGTGCCAGGCTAGCCGAAGACGGCATTACTCTACATCCTGTCATCTCCATCTCAAAACTCCTGGATGTTCTGGTAAAAGCAGGTAGAATAGACACAGACACTGCTCAGAGAGTCCATGGGTTCATCCGAGAGAACAATACCTTTAGACCAACCACGGAGAACGGTTCTTCAGCTGCGAAGAGAGTTTGTAAAGAACTGAGCTATACTGCCCGTGCTGAGCTGCCTCACGTCCATCCATTGGCTGCCCGGCTTCTCCGAATCATGGAGGAAAAGACGACCAACTTGTGTGTGTCAGCAGATGTGACAAACTCTGAAGAGCTTCTGCATCTGGCCAACTGCCTGGGCCCAAAGATCTGTATCCTGAAGACTCATGTAGACATCCTGCAGGACTTCACACCATCTGTGGCTAGCAAACTGAGGGAGCTGGCCGACAAACACCGTTTCCTCATCTTTGAAGATCGCAAGTTTGCAGACATTGGAAACACAGTTAAACACCAGTATGAGGGTATGTTATCTGTAAAGTGTGGAACATGCTATTGGTGTATTGTGGTGGACGTGGAATAGAGGGACTGACTTTGTGAGGTTTGCTTTGTGTTGTTTTCTTTCAGGAGGGCTTTATCAGATCTCCTCTTGGGCGCACTTAATTAACGCCCATGCAGTGCCAGGGCCTGGAGTCGTCAAAGGGCTAGGCGCGGTTGGCAAGCCTTTGGGTCGGGGCTGCTTGCTCATCGCGGAAATGAGCTCACAAGGTTCCTTAGCAACTGGAAGCTACACACAAGCTGTGGTAAGCCTTTGCACCTATAAATCATCTGTTCAGAGTGTGTTCTGCCTTTTACAAACTAGTTCCATCATCTTCTGTTTATTTCAAGTGCCAACACAGTGGCTTGTTCCAGGCCGTTAGTCTGAAATGTTATTCTAATTTTCTCTCTTCATTTTCTCTCTTGAACTTGAACAGTGTAGATGCTTGTTTGTGATTCTTTTTATTTTTTCTCAGTGGAAAATGGCAGAGGATCATTCAGACTTTGTGTTTGGTTTCATCTGTGGTTCTAAGATCAGTGATAAGCCTGAGTTTGTACACATGACACCAGGAGTCCAGATGCAGTCAGGAGGTACATACTCTTTTGTATCCACATGTTCATTTGTTTAGAGACACTCGCGCGCGCACACACACACACACACACACACACACACACACACATATATATATACACACACACACACACACACACACACATACATACATACATACATACACATACACATATTCATATATACATACAGAGTCACTTTGTCTGTGGGCTTTAAGTGAAGAGAGAGAACCTGCTGAAAAGGATTCAGAATGTGTTTATAAATCCTTTTTACTTTCAGTGTAATATTTACCTATCTTTCACCACAAGATGTCACTGTGTCTCAACTAATATGCCAAACCCTGCTTTATGTATAATCTTGTTTTTATTTATTCTTTTATGTATTAGGGGATGACCTTGGGCAACAGTATTCGAGTCCATACAGCGTGATCTACTGTAAAGGTTCTGATGTGATCATTGTTGGGCGAGGTATTCTGTCCAGTTCAGACAGAGTAGCGGCTGCAGAGGAGTACAGATGTGCAGGGTGGGAAGCCTACATGAAGAGGCTGTCTGAATCCAACCAGTGAGAGCTGAGGACCTGTACTCCAGAGCTGTGCAGTTTGGTGCACTGTTGACCAGCCATGCTCTTGGACATTCTAACTGTTTAATGACTGATTTCAGCGGTTAGCCTTTCCAAGCCTTTACTGATGTGTGATATGACACTGCGTTCTCGATTGTTCCATGTGAAGTGTGCATCCAGGTGATATGGTGCTGCGCTGAGATCCGGCTGGAAGCACAGCTCTCGGGGATCCGCTGGTCATGCCTGGACTGTTTTTTTTATGAGTGATGATTCCCTCCAGTCCGTTACTGAGCTTGCAGGAGATGACTTTAACCCTAACCCTTTAACTTGTCTTGAGGATAAATTCCAGTTTGAATATTCCATCCATGTCTGCTTTCTCTTGCACTTTCCGTAATAAGAATAAAACAAAAATTGTGCCTACTAGTGTTGTAGCGAATTAATACTTTCAACTGACTAATGCATTAATAAATCAAATGTATGTCCTCGTCAATGTTCAGAGCTGTGTGCACATGTTTTCACCAGCTGCGTTACAAATGCACTGACGAATTTCAAACCACGTGTTTGAGGGACAATTTCAGAATCGCGCTGCTATACAAGATGTGTTCAACAAAGACTCATAACATAAATCACAACTTTAAGGATATATGTATTCTAAAACAGCCATTCTAAACAAAGTGTGGATGACTTTAAACGAGACAGTGCCTGTATACAGGCCGGCAGTAGCAGCGTGTTTCCAATATGCTCTTTGTCCAACCAGCAGGCGTTTTTCCAGTGTAGTCCATTTCCTTATATCCTGTCATTTAGTTCTAACCGAGGGCTTTCCTCGCGCTCTCCATCTGCAGTAGTTCTTGAAAATAATTTATGCCGCATACTACACAGACTCATCTAACAACAATAATTTAACGGAATTTTGTATGAAAGAAGTCTCACTCACTGCAAACATGTTACCGCCATGTCATTATACTTTTCAAATCCACGTACTGGGACGGTAATACCCCAGCATTTCCACAGAATAATGAACAGAATTCAAGATGTGTTTTGTTTCAGAGAATGGCTAGTTTAGTGATGAACCTGCATTGTGGCGCGTGCTCTGCAAGTCAAATAAAGGGACAGTAGATCTGACTTCGTATCCAAACAAAATAACGTGTTGGAGACGAGCGCCACATAAACTGCCTTACCTTTACTGGAAGGTAAACTGGTTTTCATACCCCTCGGGCGTGGGACTGTCGCAGACATAGAAACCCACCCATCCCAGCTGTTGTAACGAATTTAACTAAGACATTATTGAGAGACATGTGGCTAGTTTGCACGGAGGACCACGGCTGACACAATAATCGACGTTTACCCTCCCCCCTCTCTCCTGTGTCAATATTGGCTCAGGAGCCTACACCGAACAACAGGTGCCCACGGCAGAACGATCTCCAATTAAAACCCAAGCGCACAGATAAATGCAAGCGCGGCGCGACATGGTCAGAGTGGCATAAAGTGGCCTACGGGTGTGAACCACATAAAATTTGCCTCCTCATGGACTGCCTTCCAGTAGAACAGGTAGTTTTCTTCTGGCACGCACACCAATGGTAACCTAATTCGAGGTCTCACTGAACCGGCCTCTAAATTGTGTCATATTTGTAGGCTAATAATCTGTATTCTCAGCAACGGAATAAAATACATTTCGGACATTTGTCATTATTTTATCCCGGAGGATAAAGAGCAACACGGGATCGCACTGAACTGGAAATCGCACGGCCTTCTGTATTTGCCTTACGTTGAGCCACACGTACAATACCTGTGGATGAAGTTTTGTTCGTTCGGCTCGCGTTATGCAGGTACAGATGCTCCTCAATGACGACCGCAAATTCCTGAGGTACCTAGCGATCTCCCGTTAATATCTTACTCATAACACAGCATAGTCCTACCCTATGTCCTAAGAATAAAGCAAAAGAGCTTTTTACCTAGAACGGTGTCTTTGTCTGAAAGAATTTTTAGAACTTTGTAAGATACAGGCTGCCAGATGATATTCATTAACAACTACCTGTGCGAAAAGAACACGATAACGAATCAGTGTTACTAGTTCTGCGTGTATCTTGTCTTAGGTTTTTAAGTAATTATGGAATAACACATACGTGGTTTCATACTGCAGAATTTGGTCTTTTTCGGTTTATGAAAGGACACAGTGGTAATGGACTTCGCTGTTTAGTTTCTCAGTTAATTCAACAGACACATGTGGATATGACCAACTATATAGACAGCTTTCATTTGATAAAGAAATCAATACAATCGCTTTCACCACAACTCGCCCATATGCAACCATGTCTTTAAAACATAATTAAATCATGATGGATTAATAGCAGCTGACACACAAAAGCTAATGGCTCAGCTCATGTATCCATGTCATCATAGGTCTCTACTTTTCACTGTAACATGATTGTGTGGAATCTTTTTCCTGAATTAAAAGAGGAACTTGATATTACTTCCTTCGTTAAGCTATAATAAATCAATTGTATGAATAGTTTTAGTGGGTTGTATCAGAACTAATAGTACCCAGCGAGGTTAGGTTCTGTGTTTTCATAGTGTAATCGAAGCCCGTGGTAGGCCTACAACCACACAAAAGATGGAGAGGGCATGGTGTGTTGTGAAAAAGTGTGGAAGCGATCGCATTTTTTTGATACCAGTGTCATATCATTAACAGAAGGCCAAAGTGTAAATATTTGCTTTGGCACAGGAGAATGATCAAACAGCCTGGATCCTGCTTACTCTCTTAACTGTCAAAACCCATCGTTACGCCTTCAGCCATCAACACGGCCATATCAGTGAAGAAATGACTTTCAAGCAGCTTTGTGTTATGTTTTCAGGAATAAAGGTATTAAGACAACAGAATAAGGCTATTAAGACAACAGACAGGATCATTTCAGTCACAGCAGTGTCAAATGTCCTATTCCTCTGTCATGGGGTGAAGTGTAAGTTTTTTTTTTGTTTTTTTTTAAAAAAAGAACTTCAACAGATCAGGGCCATTTAAACACTTGTAATTTTGTGGTGTGCTCATCAGACTGCCTGCTGGAAAAAGAGCACATGTACTTCCCTGTAGGCTATGCACATCTGATGAAACATACAAACACTGAGAGGGGCTTTCTGGCCCTTGGCTGTGCATTAGGCAGAAACAGCCTTGGTTGACTGCTGGCACTGTGGGTCACAGAAGATCCTGCCTGTTGAACTCCATGGTAGCATAAAACATTCACAGAGCTGACACCTGCATGCACTGTGTAGACTGGTTTACATTTGTCCATAGGAAGATTAGTTTCCATGGCAGCTGGAAAAAACATGGGGAAGGGGTCACACTTTTCTCACTGACTGGTCTAATGGCACAAGCTCCTGTTGAACCCGAGAAACAACAGTTGCATACCAGTTTGTTATACAAACAGTGATACCCACTGAAATATGGAAACCAAAGTATTTACACAGCACAGTCGTCTCTGGCATCAATGAAAATTAACAAATAAAACGGCCTCCTTTTACATTTGTAAGTAAGAAAAATAACTTTAAAATTACAGATTAATCTCTTGTTAACTTTGATAGTTAAGAGCACATCTATGGAATATATATTTTCATATGAAATTAGGTTTTTGTATTATGCAAAGCACAGATAACAATGACTAGTGTAAATGTAACATAGCCTAGTGGTATCAGTTTTTAATCTGTTATGTAAATGACTCATTTAAATGCTATTATTGTTAGTGTCTGTTTGTGGCAGAGAGAAATATGGCCGTCTGAGAGAAGAGGAGAAGAGGAGAAGAGGAGGAGTGAGGGAGTAATTTAGGAAATCCACTGTTTTCCTCTCTCTGCTCCAAATATACCAATCAAATATACCAATCAAATATACCAATCAAATATACCAATCAAAGATACCAATCACATATACCAATCACATATACCAATCAAATATACCAATCAAATATACCAATCACATATACCAATCACATATACCAATCAAATATACCAATCAAATATACCAATCAAAGATACCAATCAAATATACCAATCAAAGATACCAATCAAATATACCAATCAAATACACCAATCAAATATACCAATCAAATATACCAATCAAATATACCAATTGAATATACCAACCAAATATACCAATCAAATATACCAATCAAATATACCAATCAAATATACCAATCAAATACACCAATCAAATATACCAATCAAATATACCAATCACATATACCAATCAAATATACCAATCAAATATACCAATCAAAGATACCAATCAAATATACCAATCAAAGATACCAATCAAATATACCAATCAAAGATACCAATCAAATATACCAATCAAAGATACCAATCAAATATACCAATCAAAGATACCAATCAAATATACCAATCAAATACACCAATCAAATATACCAATCAAATATACCAATCAAATATACCAATCACATATACCAATCAAATATACCAATCAAATATACCAATCAAAGATACCAATCAAATATACCAATCAAAGATACCAATCAAATATACCAATCAAAGATACCAATCAAATATACCAATCAAATACACCAATCAAATATACCAATCAAATATACCAATCAAATATACCAATCAAAGATACTAATCAAATATACCAATCAAATACACCAATCAAATATACCAATCAAATATACCAATCAAAGATACCAATCAAATATACCAACCAAATATACCAATCAAAGATACCAATCAAATATACCAACCAAATATACCAATCACATATACCAATCAAATATACCAATCAAATATACCAATCAAAGATACCAATTAAATATACCAATCAAATATACCAATCACATATACCAATCAAATATACCAATCAAATATACCAATCAAAGATACCAATCAAAGATACCAATCAAATATACCAATCAAATATACCAATCAAAGATTCTGAAAAAAGGCACTGGTGGTTTTTTTAAAAGAACATCCATTTTTCACAGGCACTGACTCAGTAATAATAATAATAATAATAAGTATAATAATAATAAGTATAATAATAATAATAACAACAACAACAATAATAATAATAATAATTACAAAAATAAGAATAAAAGATTTCCATGTATTTTACTAAGTTTCAATGTCTTACACATTTCACCTTACGATAAAAGACCTGAATATTGTATTTCAAAAAGTACATAATGTCAGACATTGATTGAGTACGAAATATTCTTTCAAACAGTTGCTGTTGGAAGGACACGATAATTTCTCAACCTTCAGACATAAACAATGTTCGCAACTCTTGAAAATGTGCCTGAAAAAAAAAGGATCACAGAAGATTCACGAATATTTCAGGAAAAACACAGGCATCAAAGCATCTATCATTTTGTTTCTGCAAGCACACTCACAAACGCAAACACATTAATTCAGGCTCACTGCAGAATGATTGGCCCAAATAACACAAGTCAAATAGTGAATGTCAGCCTGTTTAACACTCCTGATCTCCTGATGATACAGTCCCTGTCTGAGCCACCAGCTGGACAGCTGCTTCCACACCACAGACAGTCTTAATGCTAAATACACCAAGCACAGCACTGCTGCATCCAGCTACATAGATTTGTTTATGTGCAGTATACACACACACACACACACACACTGTATGTATGTATGTATGTATGTATGTATGTATATATATGTGTGTGTGTGTGTGTGTAAAACATGTAAGAATGCAATAATTCCTCAAGCCACAAGATGTCATGTGAAACAATAGAGCATTTGGGTTCCAGTGTAGAGCAGAGACTGAGCTCATGAATAGGAAATAGTAGTGGACATGAAAAATGGAATTCACTATCAGTGTTGCCATTTTTCAGTCTTGGTTTGAATATCAATTGTTTTAAAAGTTTGCATATTCTCTGCACAACCTACTCAACTGAGAGGCACAGGGATAGAGAGGAAAGAGAGAAAGGAGAGAGTGAGAGGGAGTGAAAGAGAATGAGAGAGAGGGAAAGAGAGAGAGTGAGAGGAAGTGAAAGAGAGTGAGAGAGAGGGAAAGAGAGAGAGTGAGAGGAAGTGAAAGAGAGTGAGAGAGAGGGAAAGAGAGAGAGTGAGAGGGAGGGAAAGAGAATGAGAGAGAGGGAAAGAGAGAGAGTGAGAGGAAGTGAAAGAGAGTGAGAGAGAGGGAAAGAGAGAGAGTGAGAGGGAGGGAAAGAGAGAGAATTTAGGTGGTGAATGATTGGTTACTGAAATTTTAATTTTATATGAAGTACTATTTAATTTAAAATGGAGGACGACTTTCATGTGATGTCATGTTATCGAAACCTCTCATCTTTGGAAAAGATTTTTCAGAACTTCTCCTCTATTTACTGATTGAACACGATTTATTTCGACAAGCATTAGGGACCAGAGATAGAACTGAAACGGTGACATGGAGAATTCTTTCTCACACTGAAGCCTCCTCTCCACCAAGTCTCACGAGAATGTTGCAAAGCCTCTAACCAGAGTGTGCCAGGCTGCCCTGCCCAGTGCACAGCCTGGGCTGACACACACACGGGGGCTTCTTTAACTGCCACCACTGAACTTAATCTCCCAGAATGATGCCATGATCCTACCCTCCAATCAAACTGTCATGTCAGTGTGTTAGCATTGTGGGCAGCTGTCGGCATGGGGGGGGGGGGGGGGGGGGCGGTTTTGATGAGTCAGGGTTCTCCAAACCTGACAATGACACCCGCAGAGCCTCCACAATGGTGTGCACTAATGCACTCTTTCTATTATGTTTGCTGAGTGAGCAAGGCTTGTGCACATTCTGCAGTAAATGCGGGAGCCTGTCCTATAAAAACACTGTGCAAAGGCTGGCCCTCGACATTGATTATACTGGATCTGTCCCACCTCTGTACGTGAGTATTCCACTGTTTTAGTTAAAGAAAAAAAACATCTAGTTCTTGTACCCTAGCAAAGAGCACAAAAACAATGACTCACCTTGAACTGTAATGCCACACGATATAAAAGAGATCGCCCCATCGTGCAGTACTCACTTCAGCCAGGGAACGGTTTTTCACATCGCCCAGCTGGGCAGGTCTGTGGATACAAACAGCTCCAGGGTGATTTATGTGTGGTGTTGCTTGTGCCCCCGGTAGAGAGAACAGTGAAAGCCGTAGCCATGAACACGCAGCAGATGGAAGAGATGGGCAAGTTTAGGATCACAGTCTGGGAGGAGGAGAACTTCCAGGGTAAGCGCTGTGAATTTATGATGGAGTGTCCGAACATCATGGAGAGAGGCTTCTGCAAGATTCGCTCCATCAAGGTGGAGAACGGGCCGTAAGTGTGACTGTGGAATTTCTAAAATCTTCACTAAGGCGATTTCAATTGGTAAAATATTTCTGAAACTGTCTGTCAGCACTTTTAAGTCAAACATTTAGAACAAACAGATTTGCAAGAGAGATTTTCATGATTTACAAATGTATCACATCTAGAATGCCTAATTTACCTCAGTGGACCTCAAATTATATACAAAAATCTAATTTATTTCATTATTCATCTCACTGCACCTTGAAATTGTACAAAAAATCAAACTCCCATGTTCAAATCCATATTATGAAATAAATGCATATTCATAAAATTGTGACTGAAAATTAGATAATTGAACAGACTATAATAGTTTAAATGAGCAAAACAATCCTCTGTTCTGTGTCTTACAGCTTTATTATGAAATAAGTAACAGGCCATTCCTGCCACATAACTGATCACTATAGTATGTAAATGTGGACATGTGTGTGTGTTTTATTACATTTGACCTTTATTTAACCTCCATTCATGGAGAGTTATTAGGTTCTGGAGTTTAAACTGTCTGAGGCCTATTCCATTAGAGGGTGAAGAAAACTTCAAAACTGAAATCTTGTCCACATCAGTCCAAGCTTTACAAACAGCCATAAACACTGATATCGATATTCTCTGTAATCTTTTATAATAATTTCATATATAATAATTTCATATAGCGGGGCTCAGTGGTAATGAGTATGACAGTCAGTGGGAGAGGCGGGGCTCAGTGGTAATGAATTTGACAGTGAGTGGGAGAGGCGGGGCTCAGTGGTAATGAGTATGACAGTCAGTGGGAGAGGCGGGGCTCAGTGGTAATGAATATGACAGTGAGTGGGAGAGGCGGGGCTCAGTGGTAATGAGTATGACAGTCAGTGGGAGAGGCGGGGCTCAGTGGTAATGAGTATGACAGTCAGTGGGAGAGGCGGGGCTCAGTGGTAATGAGTATGACAGTCAGTGGGAGAGGCGGGGCTCAGTGGTAATGAGTATGACAGTGAGTGGGAGAGGTGGGGATCAGTGGTAATGAGTATGACAGTGAGTGGGAGAGGTGGGGATCAGTGGTAATGAGTATGACAGTCAGTGGGAGAGGCGGGGCTCAGTGGTAATGAGTATGACAGTCAGTGGGAGAGGCGGGGCTCAGTGGTAATGAGTATGGGAGAAGCCAGGTGCAGGCAGCACAGTGACAGATAATGGATCAGCTGGAGCTCTATTGAGCTCAGGGCATGCGATGTTTGCTCTTGCTTTTGTGTCCTGATCAACAATGCTTTCAACAGCATTTAGGGTGTTGGGCGCCATTTTTTCCTGTCAGCATATCCTCTCTCCCCCCCCCCCCCCCCCCTCTCTTTGTCTCAGCTGGGTAGGTTATGAGTACCCTGAGTTCCAGGGGCAGCAGTTTATCTTGGAAAAGGGCGACTACCCATGCTACCAAGCCTGGAGTGGGAACAGCAGTTACAGAACTGAACACCTGCTGTCATTCAGACCTGTTAAATGTGCCGTAAGTTTCTCCCCAAGGACACACCTGATACCCGACACTCGCATGTCTGCTGAATAAATGATGCCTTAGAGCAGTAATGCCTCAGTTTATGACATGCTCATTCAGTGCTTTGGACACCTTTAGTTACTGGCTCTTCCTCTGTCCCTTCCTCCCGACAGAACCACAGTGACAGTAAGGTGACTCTGTACGAGTGTGAAGACTTCCAGGGACGAACTTTTGAGATCTGTGATGACTATCCCTCTCTCTTAGCCATGGGCTGGTGCAGTAAAGAGGTTCCCTCAATCAAAATCAACTCCGGAGCGTAAGTCACATCTCCACGTATCCACTGTATCTATCCATCCCCCATAATCACAACTACATTACATTACATGACATTTATTTGGCTGATGCTTTTATCCAAAGTGACTTACAAGTGGGAAACAATTCAAGCTCCGGTATAAAACCATCTGATAATCTAGCACCACTCTCCAGCAATCTGGGGTAATTTGCACAACACATAGGTCCATGTGAAAACAGCAGTTATACAAGAATAGGAGAGTTTGTTTTTATTTTTTTTTTTAATTTATTTTAACCAATAAGAAATTATGGCCTTTTTAGTTGTTTTCATATCTGTTTTGAAAAGCATATCGCTCTAACCAAATGAAAAACAAAACAATGCCTCTGCATTCTTACATCAGTAAACAACACTCATCAGTATCTTCTATCACAGCTGGGTAGCCTATCAGTTCCCTGGTTACCGTGGATACCAGTACATCTTGGAGAGAGACAGACACCAAGGAGAGTACAGAAACTACAATGAATACAGTACCCAAGCCCACTCCAATCAGATCCAGTCTATTCGCAGAATTCAGCACTAAGTGGAAAGATCCTTATGTACTTACCATGCCAATACATGTACTACAATAGACAATAAAGACTTTGTTCAAACGAAGGAAAAAGAGTCCTTGTGGCAGTTCCTTGCTTTTTCTAATCAAATATACCTCCTTAAGAAATGGACTAGTTTGTCAATTAAAATGCCATGTTGTGGCGGACTTGTAAACGAATCCCCACAGTTATATGAGGATGTCATTTTGTAAGACTAGACTAATCTCTGTGTCTGTTTGCAAGAACATGTTGCTTTTACTTAGTCAAGTTCTTTCTATACAATATTTAAAAATACGTAGAATATTCTGTTTATTTAAGATGTGTAATGTTCATGTCAGATTGTAAATTCATTCCCAATAAACAAGAGCACCAGATCACTGATGTTAATGTTTCTACTATTTGTTCTTGCAGCATTGATCTGTGCAGAATGCAATATACAAGTGCCCCTTAAGAAGGTCTCCATGATCCTCAGATTGTGCATGTTGAGAGGAGGGAATACACACAGAATAATCTGCTCTACAGGCCCTTTCTAATAATGACTGCGCCTTCTCAATGATCTTGACTTTATACATCATTAAAATAGCAGGTAGCAGACCTGACTGCCTCGCCATTTACTTCTAAATAAAGGGCCGATGGAGTCGTGGCTTCGTCGTCCTGGAACTGTCCAAGGTGCTGTCCCCCGGCTATGACCTCACTGTAGCAAGTTATGTTTTAATTCGAGCCCACAGAGCAGAATTTAGCTGTCATACCAGGAATGTAACGAACCCAAACCTATGTTTATTGCAGTGCTATGAGTTTGAAACTGTTGACGGAAATAAATGCAGCATGCCTCGTTTAAGCCGGATCACTTTTTTGTAACACTGAGCGACATCCTGCTTGAATTCCGTGTCTTTTTGTTTGTAGATTTAAACCGTTCGGCCTCGAATTGCACTAGGTGATACACACCCACACGTTGACTCAGACATGAACTAGTTGTACAGTTGCTGTTTAAAAAACAAGGTCCCACACCCAGTCCAGGAACTCCTAATAAATGTTCAACCATACACACCTTTCTCAAATACACATTTCAGTTGCTGCCGATTAAAACCCGTGCAACCGGGATAAACTCAGTTGTGGTAGTAAGAGAGCTGAGCCTTTCGGATGAAGCTCCTAGGCTGTTCGACTTCGAGGTGAAAATATCGAAAACGGGGTAAGTGTAATAATTCAGAGAAAAAGCAAAGAAAGTGACATTGTCCTGAAGGGGATTTGAGAAGAATTTTCCTTATAATTATTCAAAATAACAAGAAGCAAAGCACACTTTAGGCTATTTCTGACTGTAATTCCAATGTTGTTTTTAGACTCAGTGGGTCGTATCATGCAATTCTTCCGTTCAGTAAGATTGTAACATTTTATAAAACTATCTAGAACATATAGGCTTTTGCAAGGCTTCCCTTGACAGAATTTTCTTTAGCTGCCCTAATATGCAGTCAGCGAGTGAGTGGGCACGTTTTCTAATCCAGCAAAACGGAATTTCATGTCCAGCATTCGAGGCTTGTTTTAAGTTGCCTGCGATCTGTTTAAAGACTCAGGCAGCTAAAGCAAGTCTGGAACGCAGGAGATACGTCCACTGGACACATAAAGGCAGGAGACACGACCACTGGACACATAAAGGCAGGAGACACGACCACTGGACACATAAAGGCAGGAGATACGACCACTGGACACATAAAGACACCGGAGAAGAGGACGGATAAGCAAAGGGTGGCGACTTGAATTTAATCACATTCTGAATGAACCTTTATATATCTTTCACATGAATATGACTCATAAATAAAAATTAAAACACGCTTCGCTGTACACTCATTTGTTCTTGAGTCATTTGTCTTCTGGTCATAACCCCAGTTGCGCCGTTGCCTTTGCGTTAAGGTCTCACATTTTCATTGTGAAGGTGGTCCGTGGGATGATCCATTTGTACTGACTCATAAAGTAACTGCATGTAACCCTGTCTCCTCGTCGTGCTTAATGAACATCCTAGTGGACCGAAAATAAATAAATAAATACATACATAAATAAAAAAAAACCCACCTGCGCAGAAACTTGAACATTTGAGTGAAATGGACTCGGTTTTTGCCTGAAAGAGTTTTCTCCAAGTATCAGCCTTTAAAGATCATGGCACACTTGATTTATTTTAATGCTTAATTCAACATTATTAGACAATAATAGGCTTCGATGTATTCATTCCTGGTTTTTGGACATTAACGACAGACAGCAGCGCATAAAATAGCCTATAGGCTATTGTAGCCATAATTTCTGCTACTAAATAATGTCCTATTTTTCAAACAATAATTGTCGACGGTCGTCTACATTTACAGTCGCGTTTGATTTAGATCGCATATGACACAACCAAGCACCAAGGTCCAGGATAAAATGTTCTTGTTTACCAAAATGCAATGAGGCGTAGGCTACTTATAAAGTAAATATTCTATTCTAACACGGAGCAGGCCTTTCTGTTTGCAAAGAGGTAAAAAGGCGGAAAAGAGAGAGGATCTGAACTGGTTTCTATGTCAAACACTTCAATTCTCCATAGAAACTCAGATCTTAACGTAGAAACTTTATTAAAGCCTGATGGTGGATTGATAAAGCCGAATTTCTATCGGCTCTTTTTATTGTGGAGACAGGGAGGGATGACAGAGGTAAATTGCTCTTTTAATTAAAGCAATGCACCAGAGGAAATTGCTGTCGGAATATTGTCTCAGAGATGGGGTTTGTGACAGTTGCCTGGAAACTTCAATCTGTTTCACATTTATTCCAGATCACAGTTTTGAGATAAAGTTTAATAAAAATCTTTCCCCGAATGAAAGCGTTCCCTTTCAGAGCTGCAGGCAGAATGAGACAGCACACCGGGGAAAACCTAATGTTTAACATGTATCTCTCAGGTACACGTTCAGTTTGTACTTAAAGTTGCACACTTTGTCTCATTTTTAAGAGAAAAGGGAGATGTTATATGACTTTGAGTACCAGACTAGGTGCTGCCGATCACTCTGCCTTTTTAATCTGAAACACGTCTCCTCTTTTGTCGGAAATCGGATATCCTTTTTCCTGGACGCGTTTCCTGACCTCGCCGCTGAAGTGCATGAGAGTAAAGGAAAATCCGTGCACAGCTGCAGAGGAATACCAGCTCAGCTGTAGAACGTTAATGCTTTTAAACTAACGATCAACCCTGTACATGACCTCAAAACTTTGTGCGGAAAAAGGCGTTTCACCACGAACAGCGCTCCGACATTTAAGATCTTTGAATTTCGAACGGGGATGACTATGGATACAGTTAGATCTGCACTGCGTGTCATCACTCAGCCACATTTAAACTGTTCCGTACTAATAGTTTTAAAATCGTGTCGCGTCACTCATCATCATTGAAAAATGCTATTTCTATGCTAACTGGAAACTTTTATTTCAGACCCCACAGAAAATCTGTTGAAAGAAAGTAAAGGCTCTGCATGGAGTCCCATCACTGCGGGAGTGCAAAAGGGTAAGACTATTTATTCTACTGCTGTTAACCGTCCCCCGTTTGTTCATTGAACCCTGTATATGTTGTTTCTCTGTTCAGTTCTGTCAGCTACCTACTGTTTTAGTTCTTCAATCATGAAAACTCTACAGCTCACTTGTATTTTATATTCGAATTAATGTTTATTTTTTCCCATTCTTCCCTTTATTCAACTAGTCAGTGGTTTTACATGTTTATACCATAGTATCTGAGTAGACCACCGAGCGTTCTAGTGAAACCTTTCAATTTTATTTTGAAATATCAGTATGTCCGGTCAGTACAGGTACGACTACTATAAATAGTTTTCATTTTAAGTGATCCATTTCCTGAAATGAACAAGTTCCATTTACTGAAATTAACCTGAACGAGACACAGATAGATTGTCTTGGTTACTAATGCGCGTCATTATCTCGGTTAAAAATATCTCCTGTGTTTTTGGTCAGGGAGCGGCCAAATTCAGCTGTGGCAGTTTCTGCTGGAGCTCCTGTCAGACAGTTCGAACATGTCATGCATTGCATGGGAAGGGACAAACGGAGAATTCAAGCTGATTGATCCTGATGAGGTGGCCAGGCGATGGGGAGAGAGGAAGAGTAAACCGAATATGAACTATGACAAACTGAGCCGCGCACTTCGGTACTACTATGACAAAAACATTATGACCAAGGTGCACGGAAAGCGCTACGCCTACAAGTTTGATTTCCATGGACTGGCGCAAGTGTGTCAGCCTTCGTCGACAGAACAGACGTTGTATAAATTCCAGAGTAATTTCGCACCCATTCCATTCTCAGGTATTTCCAAGCTTAATCTGGTAGCTCCAGGTGTCGGACCGTCTGGGCTCTCTTACTGGACCGGATCCACACCAACTCTTTACCATAGCCACAATCTCCAACCACCGGGGCCGTTTGGCCCAGTTTCTGCATCACACATCAGTTGCGTTAACAATATCAACAGCATAAGTAATCTGAATAGCATTAATAATCACTACAACTGACATGTTTGGAGATCAAATAGAGATGAGAGCATCCAAAAGATGCAGGATGCTAAATAAACAAGCAAACAAAATAAATAAATAAATAAATACATAAATAAATAAACACGAGGAAGAAAAAGAGACCAGCTCAGCTACACGCAGATTTAAATGAACATTTGGTCATTTGGAAGACGCTCTTGTCCAAAGTGACTGCTAAAAGAGTGTGGGGAATAGAATTGAATGCGCGAGACTAGTGTCAGCTGGTGCCAGTCGAAAGAGCGTGTAGGGTTTTAGCTGCTTTATTGTTATTTTCCCCTGTTCTCTTTTTGTACCTAAAATCTTTGAACGTTCCAAGTTAACCACGGGTTATGACAATTTCCGGCTGACATACTCATTTAGCGCTATCACACGGTTGACAAACTAACAAACAAATTAACGCACACCAAGAAAAGCAGTTGGATTTCAGATGTGTATCGACAACATACACATGTTTAGCCCACTGTCTGCATCTCAGAAGAATTAGGAAACTAACAAGGACGATAACAGCATTACTGGTGTGTGCTCTGGATGAACTCTCACAGAAACAGGCTGTAATATAATAATGTTAAATTCGGTTCAGGATGAGAGCGGTGATATGTGATTATACGAAATAAACAAGATAAGAGAAGCAGACTGACAAAAAGAATGATACTATTAAATATTGATTAACTTATTTATTCATTCAAAGTGACGTACCGAATTCCGAATTATTTCACTGAAGGGGAGACCGGGGTTGATTATCTAATGGTCGCGTGTCTCAGTGCTTGTTACTGCTTATTACTCGGGGGCACTGTCTACACTAAAAATTTGCAAATGAACTATAGAACTTCTTGTCTTCAGCGAATGTATTCGGTCAGTTCATGGAAGAAACGTTAATAGTGATTTACCCCCAGTACTTTTGTTTTTCGTGGGCCAGATTAATTTTTCGTATTTGTTCTTTTTTCCCAAATAAATGTCTGCATAAAATCTATTTCAACAAATGTATGTTAAGTGTCACCATAAGCGTCTACACTGACTGAAAATGGGACCGGAATAGTTTTATTTAAACCTACTGATGAGTCGCTACTTTAAGCCATAGAAACTAGTAGATAGCAAAAAATGAACAACAACATGTCCGCTTGGAACGCTTGTCTCATTGCTTCGGGCCTTAGCTGTGACACAGTTTTGATGTTATACTAATTACGAATGGTTTCCTAACGGAAATGAAGTTCACCCGTTTTAAACCCGGCTGATTTCCATGACTTTCCATGGCTGATGGTGAATTTTACAGGATATATGCCCAAATATTGCTTATTTAAGTCTGAATGATATTTCTCAGTATTTTGAACTATACGATATTATAGTCATGAGAGGAAATCTCTGTTTCTCTGTTTCACTCCAATTTCCCTACCGTTGTTTACTATTCAAATTAATATTGCACAAGGAATATATAGCGTGAAAATAGTAATGGTGGGCTAACCTGTTCAAATTAAAAAGCAAAAATACTATCGGAGAGCACTAAGCTTCGTGGAGACAGTTAATCTATCATTTACAGTTAACTAAAAAAGAAATAATAATAATAATAATAATAATAATAACAAAATCAGCTCAGCATAAGTGGATAGTGTTTTAATTGTTAAGAACTTTTAGCTGAAGCAAGCTGTGAGGATGAGAGTGATAGCCATCTCTACAGACGAACTGACGCTTTACCATAATGTTTAAGCAATCTTATAACAAACACTGGAATTGAACACTTTTGACTAGCAACGCGGTCTCCCCTAATGGTAATAAAAATAATAAAACGGCAGTAAAATATATTAAATTATGGTGAATATAAAGCTAATGTTAAACATCCATATCTTAGCATTTTTAAAAATCTGCCTCCTAATCATTTGATTTTTGAGGCGCAGAGGAAAAAAGTCTGTAGGCTAGTTGTGCATTTCTAAATCGACAGGCCTTAGACTAAGACGACACGGTCTATATTCTTGATGATCATTGGTTGACCTATTTTCTACCATTGTAAACTTGTAAACTTGCAAAATAAGCTTCATGTTCCAAGTAGACCGAAATCACTAATTTATTTCGAGTTAGCTCAAAATGACCGATTCATTTAATTTAGCTTCTACCACGTAACTAAACGCACCATTGTTTCACACCATGAGGCCTTTGTCTCATTCAAATTTATTTGACGAAAAAGTGAACGACACACTAATTCCCTGCAGAGCTAGGCTACTGTAACCCCCCGCCCCCGCCCCCCCACCAAAAGGACCGATTTGTAAATCTGTGAATGCATGAACCGATTGCACACTAACAAATAAACCTTTAGGCCGACGGGTGTATTTACTTACACCAATCAAATCCCAGAGCGAATGAGCTAGTCGTTCTTACTCACGCTGATGTTTTCTGAATGACCCGCTGTTCTAATGGCCTACTTTGTTAGTGAAACTATCTGTGCGCTGGTTTGTCTCATTTGTACTGTATACAGTAAGGCTGTGGTTTGTGGCAACCCATTAACAAAATGAACGGACTTTTGAGTATTTTATGAAAAAACGATTTGTCAGTCTATATGTTCGCCTATAATGCTGTCACGCGCTTACTAAGAATGCTTCACGTCCCCTATGAGATGATCACATGTATACTAGGAATCCATGTAGATTCTGAAAAACGTGTAGGATACATGAAAAAAAGCAGGTGGATAACGTCAGAAAAAAAACGACATAGACCATATAATATTGCTTTTAAAATTCAGCTTTATGTAAAAATGTTTTTTTGCCTTATTTAAATGTCTGGTCAATTGCATCGACTAAATTTTCTATGATATCTGTTTTTCAAAATAGTGCTTTTTCCGAAAGTAGAATTCTTTAATTGTCTTATTTATTTAATCAGTCTTTCAGCTTTACAGTCAAACAGTTTGATACTTGGCAAAAAACCATCTGCCAGTCTTAGAAAAGTAAACAGTACCCAGCGTTCAGTATAACTGTATTTAACAGTGTCACTGTTTGGCAAATAAGCTGTTTTTCAATATGAGGATCACTTAAGTGCAATGTTTAGTTTCTACCACATGGGAGCATCATAACCCAAGGATAATCACTTCAGCCATTGCTATCCATCACTTTAGCTGAATGCATAGCAGTACATGAAAGCAAATGCTTCAGTAGTTACCCATTCCCAAGCTATGTACCCATGATCAGTTCACCCATGATGAATACAGAAGCATCAGTTACACTAAAGTTTCTTCATTTCTAAAGAGTGTGTAATATTCTGTATGAAACCTGGTATTGGCTTCAGGCTAGCTGTAACTGGTTGAACATTGTGTGGAGACTGAGAAAAAACAGCAGTGTGTATGTGATCTGCATATCAAGAGCATGTCAAAGGATGGGTCCTGCTTTTGGCAACACTACCCTGGCACATGCACAGAAAATCTCTTTGGAATATGCATGTTGAGTTTAAGATGACTGTATAAACACTACCCTGGCACATGCACAGAAAATCTCTTTGGAATATGCGTGTTGAGTTTAAGATGACTGTATAAAAGACAAACCAAAACAAGTAAAGTCAAAATGAAACTGTTGGAAAACTGTCTCTTGACATCATGTTCTCAGTAAAATGAAGGAACAAACTAAAAAAGATCCTGTGAGTCCAACGAGTTGCAACCTCCCAGTTTACTGCTGCTGTGTGTTCCCTTAATCACAGGGAAAACAGTTGTTTACAATTCACTAAATATGAGAGAACCAAGAGAGGTATGCAAAAACGTAAACACATAAACACAACAACGTTTTGTGTTAGACAAACCTAATATCTACTTTGAAGGCTCTTTGCTGTAATCTTTATGGAGAGTTCTATGGAGGGTGAGTATTCAAGTTAATCTGACTGTTATTTGTGCTAAGAACAATTCTTCATCCCTTACATAACACACAGGTGGGAGGGGATTTTCTTCTTGGGTCAGTGCCTCCGCATGGTAAAGACTCAAATGAAATTCACAAGCATTTAAGAAATGGACTCACTGAAGCATTACAGCTCCACTGCTCCACACACACACGCACACACACACACACACACACAGCACACACACACACACACACACACACACACCACACACACACATGCAGGCATGCACGCACGCATGCACGCGCACATGCACACCTGTCTGGCTACAGATAGAAATTTTGAATAGTGATACAGAATTTGAGGGAGGATCTGAATGCAAATGACACAGACTGTGAGCTGTATGTATCCAGGGTAAAGTTTGGCTTGTCTCCAAATGCAAATGCAAATGCAAATGATAGGGCCTCTGGGCTTTATATATCCAGGGAAAGGTTTTCTCTCCAAAAATCCTGACTGAAGGAGAAGTGCTCCACTGAATCTGTCAGAGGGATCCAGTGAGTAACTGTCAGAGGGATCCAGTGAGTAACTGTCAGAGGGATCCAGTGAGTAACTGTCAGAGGGATCCAGCGAGTAACTGTCAGAGGGATCCAGTGAGTAACTGTCAGAGGGATCCAGTGAGTAACTCTAAATGAGTGGGTGAAACTAAGCCAGTCACACAACACCCACCTCCACTCTATTTATAACTCACTCCAATCCTGCTGCCTCAAACATGAACGCAGGGAGAGGGAAGCGATGCCACTGGCCTACTTTCAAACATAGTTTTTGGGAACAATGAGCTGGATTCAGTTTGTGTTAAATTACATAACAAGGACTATGCCGGTGGAACACAGCATTCCTGTTTTAAATATCTCTAACATTTGAGTGTTTGTGTATTTGTCTTTTTAAGTTCCTTTGTGTCCATGTTCTGTATATACCTAACTCGGAACATGTTAACAAACACATATGATTAGATTACTATATATAGGTCAGTTACATAAGGCTAATTCAGATCAGACTGTTAGTGACGACTCAGTTTGATATAGCGGACTGTGTCAGCCTTTATTTTAAACACCCACAGTAAATTACAGTGTGTGACCTGGTGAAAAGTCAACCTGATTGTTCGATATGACAAATCATATCTGACACCTCCTGTAAAGGCATAATGTCATTTGTCTTCACTCATTTTTTACCTGGTGAAAGTCAGATGTTCATGTATGAAGCCATACTTTCTACTTGTTTCCCAGTGTGAGAACTGAGACTTGTAAACAGATGACAGTGTGATGGAGTTCTGATCTCATTCTCAGAGGATTAGTCAGACCTCAGCCATAGGAGGGGACCCATTTGCCTCCTTTCACTGTCCAGGCTCCAGAGTGTTTGACCTTTGTCCTGAGAAAACTCATGTGATGAGTTAGGTAAGATCTCCTAGATATAGCAGAGGTTGAGTGTCTAATAGAGCTACGGCTTCATTCTACAGTAATCCTGCTGACAGATTAAGGAGAGGTTACACTAAAAATAAAAGTGATTACCCATATATTTTTGTCATTTTAGTTTGTTTACAAAGTATATGAAGCCCTGTTTGCTCTATCTCAGATGGTACACACTTTATTCCATATTTCATTCTTGAAACACAAGACAGTTGAGGTGTTGTGCAATTTATCATGCCAAAACCTACCATGAGTAGTCAGTAAATATTGTACAATCAAAAATTATGAAAGGTATATAAAGTTGTAAGCATTTTGTTTCCTAAAAAATAACTGCAATTTTTGAAGCACATTAGATTGTTAATTACATTTTAAGATTTGGCCACTCTTGATCTCAAATTGAAATGATTTCTGATTGGCTTAAGATGGACAGATGCATGGACAGACAGATGGAAAGACAGACTAATTACAGTGACTTGTCACAGCACTAAAAGCCTTTTGAGAACAAATCCCTTCAACTTTTGGTATGTTTGTTTAAGGAGACAGCCTTATAATGACTATTTTGCTATCATTGGCTTTGTTTGTTTGTCTGTAGTCTGGGTTGGCTCTGCAGAGCAGTCTCCTGTGCTGCAGGTAAAGTGAATGGATTCAGTGATCCCAGAGTTACTGTAGAGAGGAGAAGACAAGCACAAACAGATGTGAATTACCCAGTTCTCTGACCCAGCATCTGAGCCCTGCAGTCTTCCGTCAGAGCTACACTTGTCTCAGACTGCAGCAAATTCTGTCCAATCAACTGTAAGATCATTCATGCAATTTGTTTTATTCATAAATTCGATGGTTCCCTCTCATTGTTGTATTCAGGCAAAAGCACACTGATGACTCATGTTGTCTGCAGTGCCTGGGAGTATGCTAGTAGAAAAATCCTTGTGCCTGAAATAATGTTTCAACTTGATCAGTGTAGTCTTAGCACTCTGCCTGGAAGGCTGAATGACACTGTCCTATATGCTGTGTCATTTGATCTCCAAAATGAAGTAAGCTGGGCAGTGACATTTTATTTCTCTAAACAGAGCAGTTCACACAGTAAGATTAGAATCACATTTTGTCTCATTATCCACTATTTGAATATAAATACAATCAAAACGTATCATTCATCTGTAGTGTCTTATAAAGTGTCATAAACTTTTTTTTTTCACTGGGGAACCAAAGAGGTCTGAGATTGTGTATGCCAAAAAACAAGCAATGCAAACAAGCAATGCAGTCAAACACTGGTTCCAGGTTCCCGGGCCAAAAGGCAACTTTTAAACAACATAGTTCCCTATTTTAGGGAAACTAGTTTGGCTTCAAGTTAAAATGTATTTGCTGCATTTTAGAATATGAAATAACTTATCTGGGTCGTTGAAAAAATACAGTGCCAGTGACTGAAACTTTACTCTGAAGAAAATACGATTGGCTCGTTTTAACTTTAGCTTTTTTTTGGCTTAGAAAAAGTCAAAGAAGCCTACGACACATATACAAAACGTCCGATTTGCTGTAATCACATATAAAACTCTACGTATTAGCCTATTATCACACGTCGATTGGCACGAAACTTCTTAAATACTGAATTTGTTCAAGGGATTTGCATTCGAGGCCCATAGAAGTCTTTGTGCAAAAGCGTCCAGCGAACAGTCAGCACCTTGGATAGTTCCATTCACTGTATCTTGAAAACATCCAGGACAATCAAAATTTGTAAATTCTACACGTAAAAGACCGTCAAATAAATACTGACAGTTTCAGTATGACCACGATATGCTTCAGAGTTCAAGTGAATGTACAAATACATTACATTCAGCATGCATTGTTACTGCCTCAATACCCGTAATCCCATATAACCTACTGTGATTCACAGTATAGCAATACGTGTTTAATACTGCTACAATGACTATAACCCATTGAAAAGCGAATAACATCTAAACAGATAAACCAGCATCAGTGGGTATCTCCGTGCAATGAGCTTTTTACATTCAGACCACCATTCAGGGAGTGCTATTGATTTAACGCTCCACATCATTTGCATCTTTCTTCGATTGTCCTTCATTTTTGAGGTCCTGGAAAACCTCGGTGAAAAAGTGTGGATCAGTATTAATCTGCAACATTTTACAACTCATTTTATCAATCACATCTAAGGACTGCTCCCAAAACACTTCCTTATTTGCTTCTACCATGAAAGGCTTCAGCGGATACGAAATTTCGTTACCCATGTAAGAGTAAGCCAAATAGAGGCAGGTCAGGAAGATGCCATGGAGTTCACGTTGATTTTCGATATCATCGGTGACTGTGTCCCTACAAAGCAAGTACACGAACACCAAATTAGCTGGAGTAATGAAACCCTGGTCCTGCCAGCCTTGCAAAAGGAGGCTCCGATCCACGTTCCGGAACCAAAGAATAACTTCATTAGGACTGAGCTCTTTCAGTTTGAAGCATCGCCGACAAATGAATTCCCCGAGGCAACGCAACAGCTCTCCGGTTGAAGCCTGAACAATAACGCGCCTCGGAGAGATCAGTGATCTGCTGCTTGACTGCCTTTGGACAGATACGAGCTGCTTTGCGTCTGGTGAAGCTGTCCGTGTTTTATCAGGCTGAAGGCTCTGTGCTGGAACTGTAGGTATTGGAACAGCGAGAGGTACCGCTTTTGCTTTCCGGTCTGCAGTCGGCAGCAGAGATTTCTTCAGATTTTCATTATTCAGCTGGTCAACACGGCTGTCCCTGGTCTGAGGCACTGGAGGATTCGGGTTAACTTTCTTGGCACTCTTCTTCTTTGCTGATGCAGTTACTAGCCTCCTCCATGTAAGTGTCGATACCACCACCGACTGTTTCTTAAGGCCTTTCTCTATCTTCCCGCTGTTCTCATGTCTACATTCTGCTCCTTCGTCCAAAATAGCCCCCTTTCTTGATGTAGGGGATATAGACAGCACTGTCCCCATATCTGCTGTTAGCTACCTAAACGCCACAGGCTGTGCAAGCTGTCTTTCACGTCCGGGGTGGAAGATCCCGCTGTAGCGTAAATGAATCAAATCAGGGTTGCAACTCCATTTGCGATGCAGATGGGACGGGTTGGTAGGAACAGATGCGCTGACAGTAGTGGATAGATTCTGGGAGGCGGTTCACTTTCGGTAACCCCTGTCGGAAATACAGACGGAGCATGCAGTCTTGAAAGCCCTTAGCTGTGTCTTGAGCCACAGGATTTGCGGTCAAGAAAAGTGAGCGGGAGTCACTCGCTGTAAACAGGGATTAGTTTATCTTGTCTGAATAATTAGCCAACCCCGAGCGGAGAAAAGTGGAATGGCATCCCCGTGGACCAATAGATAGGAAGCCTGATGACCACCGATGATCTGACGGATTTCATTTTTAGAATGAAGTAGCCATGTATAGCCCTCCTTTTCCCAAAACGTCCCTGCATCACACATTCGACTCATTCCTGAAGAGATAAAAATACGTGCTCCACATTGTGTCTCAACGGCAACCAGTCGTTTACATGAAAGAGAACCGGAAATATTATTGAGAGTATTCT
Organism: Chanos chanos; assembly: GCF_902362185.1. NCBI lineage: Eukaryota > Metazoa > Chordata > Actinopteri > Gonorynchiformes > Chanidae > Chanos > Chanos chanos. The sequence continues at coordinate 40,043,942 of NC_044504.1, forward strand.
TAAAGCAATAAAAACATGATATAGGAAGTGTCCCTATATTCCTCTTTTATGCATTTTAAGTACCCCAAAGTACTGGAACATGTTAAATATGATCAGAAAAAAAGCTCAAAACGCTAGTGATGATCAAAGACAGCCCTGATGGACACAGTCACAGTGTTTTCTACGGTAACTGATAGTATCTGTTTGGTGGTCAGAGGCCTGCTGTCTCCAAAACACCGGCTATCGCAAAATACTGGCTATCACAAAACACCGACTATCACGAAAGTAACAAAGTAAGAATTAGACGACCATTCACAGGTTAGAGTAGAAATAATTAGGGTCAAAGTCATTTCACATCATGCTACATTTAATCAGCTAAACTGCACAATCTGTGGATAATTTGAGCTGAACCGCTGACCCCCATTCCACTAATATGTTCTGTTCGGTTCAATAAGTCAAGGAACAGCTATAAAAATACTGCCTTTGAACAGAGCACATATAGGGGATCCTGCTAATTGGATTCCACTGAGAAAAGACTGGTCTGGTTTGGCTGTGGCAGAAGAAGTTACATGACTAACGATTAAAGTTTCCATCCGTGAGGTCCAGGATTGAGATGCTCTGTATTCACAGCTTATCAAATCAGATTGACAGTTACTTGATTTTGGGATCACAGTGACACCAAAATGAGCTTTGCAATGACTGTAATGGAGAACTAAATTTAGGGCTAAAGTTAAAAACCTTTGAACCATTTCTTTGCATGACCCTGATTGCTTTAAACAGGGCTGGCAGAGGGAGGTAAATCCCATTTTGATCTATATAACAGGAGAAGTTTACAAGAGACATGAAGACTCTGAGAGGTACACTTCATCGGTGTGCTGGCACTCTGGATCACACAACTGACACTCTCACAACTGTCACACAACTGACACTCTCACAACCGTCACACAACTGACACTCTCACAACCGTAACACAACTGACACTCTCACAACTGTAACACAACTGACACTCTCACAACTGTAACACAACTGACACTCTCACAACCGTCACATAACTGACACTCTCACAACCGTCACACAACTGACACTCTCACAACCGTCACACAACTGACACTCTCACAACCACCACACAACTGACACTATCACAACTGTCACACAACTGACACTCTCACAACCGTCACACAACTGACACTCTCACAACCACCACACAACTGACACTCTCACAACCACCACACAACTGACACTCTCACAACCTCCCCCAGGTTTCAGAAATTTACAAATTAAAGCTTTCTTTGAGCATAATGCTAGACAGCAATACAACTTTAATCAGAACTAGGTGCACAAGTGCCTGATACACCAGACACAAAAAAAGAAAAAAGAAACATGCTATCAACAACAAAGAAGAGTTTTCTCTTCTACTTTCTCCCCAGTTAAAATGGGGGATTAAAACAGAACTGACTCCCACTACATTCTCTCAGAGAAAAACATACTCAAACTGAAATGTTCAGCACTGTTTTATTAAAGCATTCTACCTCTCAAAACATTAGTATAACAAAGTCAGACACATGCCTCTACAATATGAAATGTGCAGTGTGACATGCTAGACTGACCTCAGACAGAACATGTTATTTTCCTCTGTAGAATATTCTGAGTGGTCTCTCTGTGTATTCATCTCATTAGGAGCTGAACACTGACAGAATCTCTTGTAGCCACAGAGGGAGAAACTAACATCCCATAGCGTCTGAAATGGGAACAAACCTGACCTGATGGCTCTGTGTGTGTGGCAGTTTTTAGTTTAATTATGTCTGATCCAGTGGTGCCATTTGTCTACACTTTATTTTAGTCTTATTTAAACATGCTTGTATTTAAACCATGGACCGTAAATATGTACGTCAGGAAAGACCCAGAATACATAGAGGACAAAAATATGTCCACTGCATTATGTTATCCAAATTAAACTGCCCTCTTCTCCTGCACCTTATCAGCCGCCTGTTCTAAAGCATTCCGAGCCTGTTGACAGAGGGGATAAATCACTGCCAGGGAGAGCTTGCCACCTAGTGGTTGAAAGAGTGAATCCCATTGTACCACTTGACTAGACTGACTACTTAGTTCTGAAAGATGAATTTTGCAAAGTACACTGTGACGTCTGGTCACAGTAGGATACAAATCTGGGTAAAACTGTTCAGTGTAAGCTTAAGATCATGAATTGTACCAGTAAATCTCTGATTGAATCCATCATTCAAAAGACATGTATTCCAGTCAAAATGATCATGACCGACTGCCAGGGGTGGCCAGTAACGAAGTACATTTACTTGAGTACTGTACTTAAGTACATTTTTCAAGTATCTGTACTTTACTTGAGTGTTATTTTTTTTGGAAACTTATGACTTTTACTCCACTACATTTGAAATACAAATATTGTACTTTTCACTCCACTACATTTCTATGAAGGTTCTCGTTACTCGTTACTTTAACGCATAGCTTGTCAGCGGACGAATTTTCTTTTCTAAAATGCGATAGGCCATATTGTGTTTATCACAGGGGAAAAACCAATCACAGTAAACTGCTCCAATGCTGTCAGTCAAGTGCGTGCTGCATTTTTATTAATAGCTGAACTTGGCGGTTTTACTGATGGCTACTACAATAGAAGATAAAGATGATGAAGATAAAGGTTCCTCACCAGAGCAGCCATGGCCATATCTTAAGTCCATGTCTGAGATTTTTGAAATCAACTGGTTTCAAAGCTAATTGCTTCCCGTATGTGTTTCACGCGCTGTGTTCGCCTAAAACTTACAGTCATTTGCCACAGTAGATATGAGGTGTGACCTGAAAATTGCGATTTATATGTTTGTGAATGTGTGACGAATCTGGTGATAGAGGCAGACCACAACTTCTACTGTTAACACAGTCTGTGAACACGTATGGAAACCAGTTGGCTTGAAAACCATTTGGGGCATAACACCGGGTCCTGTGTGAATCCACTGCTGACGCTTACTAATAGTTATCTAGTGAAAATGCCGAGTTAACGTTACTGACAAAAATCCTTTCAGAAAGATATGTTTTAATCTTGTCAGGTAAACACAGTAATATTTGTAAGGTCAGCGGATTCACGTAGGACCCGGTCCCAATAAGATGAGGGGGGCGGGAATCAAGCGGTGATGATGGTCATCCAGCTGTTTCACATTTCAGACAATGCAATGTAGTAGAAGTAAAATTAACCTAGCCTGCAACATTATGACGTGTTTATCCTTTTAAGGCCAATCTGAGTTAACCTAGTGCCTGTTTAACTGAAGCAATACACTGTCTTTCATAGAGGAAGCATTTGGTTCAACTGTGTTTCTATAGGCTTTGTAGCATATTCCACAAGCTTTTTATTCCACAGGTTCTACAAGCAAGTCAGTGCATTCAGTAGGTTGTTTCAGAGTCATTAGGCTCTGTAAATGCATTGTTGCAACAATGCGATGACATTAAAAAGAAAATGTACTTTTGAATACTTAAGTATTTTTAAAAGCAAGTACTCCAGTACTTTAACTCAAGTAAAAATTGAAATGAACAACTTTTACTTGTAGTGGAGTTATATTTGACCAGGAGTATCTATACTTTGACTCAAGTAATGGAGTTGTTTACTTTGTCCACCTCTGCAGACTGCACCGCTGAGGGGCTTTAATTATCAGTAGAAAGGGACGGTTTTATTAAGAAGCTGCTTTTGGAGGTATCTTTGATATATCATGAAATAAATAACAATTTGGACAGAAAAAATCCCCAGGGAATGGAGTTCACATGGACTCTATGAATCCTAAGATTTTACTTCAGCTGCAGTGTTTAGTTCAGTTCTGTTAATGACATGAATCTTCTATACTCCCCAGTTTACTGAAGAATTCAAGTATGTGCCAGTCCTGAATAAAGGGGAAAGGCCCATCTTTCAGTAAATGCAGAGAATAAGATGAATATGCCTGGGGAAAACATTGTTCTATTCTAAACTTTATGAAACAAGACAATAATCCTGAAAACAAATCAGAGTATGACTGGGATGGCTGCATGTGGAAACGCCAGAGAGTAAATGTGTGTGTGTGTTTTTTTTCTATCGGACTGCATTACCCAGACAGATCAGCAGGGGGAAGCAGACGCTCAGCGCTGTCTCTACAGTAAGCATGTGGCAGAGCTACATTATGCAGTGGTTGTAGGGCTGTTGATCTGTTCTGTCAGCAGCAGCCGTCAGCACCGCAGGCTAGTGTTTAATAACCCTGAGGCAAGAGCCAGAGAAATGATCCACAGCCCACGGCCTCTATCTGAGTCATTTTCCTCATCATGACAGAACCCTCCTTTCAACCACTCAGCCACTGCCAGGAGGCTTATATCTGAACAAATGTCATCTGCACCTCCCCAGCTGTTACCACAGGAAAAAGCTCTTTATATTAAAGACAATTATTTATGCAGTTTGTTCGCGTTTAAGGGAAAACCTGGGCTGTGCTCAGAGTTTGGATTGATATGATTAATAGCACAAGATGTATCGCAAACATTTTTTCACTTTTGCATTTGACTGAGTGAGACCAACGGTAAGTATTCTAAGCATTATAATCAACTGGGTTGGCCAAAACTGCACTCATAAAATAGCCTGATTACTGGAGAAAAGTTTACGCCCTGTAAAACTGAAGTCTTTTCCATTCTTTTTTTTTCTGCTTGTCTTTCAAAACTCAGAGTGCAATACAAAAGAATCCCCTTGGTCCTTGTTGTGGGACACATCAAAAGGAGAGAAAGAGATCATGTTACTGGTCTTATCTGGGTGCTGCCTGTATAGCCCATCAGCAGGGCCTTAGCACTCCACTGGCCTGGAGCAGGTGGCTGGTTACGGGGTTCACAGACACTGCAGAGTCACCCGCAGCTGGACTACATGCACCAGATAAGAAACATAGCACAAATCGGAGATATAATTGTAGAGAGAGAGAGAGTATATTCTTTGCTCTGTTCATACACTCAAGCACACACAAACACATACACACACACACACACACACACACACATCATATGCATGCCTGCACGCACTTTGCATGGTGAAATTGAGGTGAAAAGTGAAACCCAGTCCCTGTACATGGTGCCTCTATGCTTGTTGAGATATCTGCCTTTCCTCATGTGATGATGTAACAGATCTGTGAGCTGGGCTGGGCTGTTGTGCACACCTGCTTGAGATCAAAGGCCTTTCATCCTGTTTGAATCCTCACAGATTCCACACTCCAGACTCCACACTCCAGACTCCAGACTCCAGACTCCACACTCCAGATTCCACACTCCAGACTCCACACTCCACACTCCAGACTCCAGATTCCACACTCCAGACTCCACACTCCAGACTCCACACTCCAGATTCCACACTCCAGACTCCACACTCCAGACTCCACACTCCAGACTCCACACTCCAGACTCCACACTCCAGATTCCACACTCCAGACTCCACACTACAGACTCCACACTCCAGACTCCACACTCCAGATTCCACACTCCAGACTCCACACTACAGACTCCACACTCCAGACTCCACACTCCAGATTCCACACTCCAGATTCCACACTCCAGACTCCACACTCCAGATTCCACACTCCACACTCCAGACTCCACACTCCAGACTCCACACTCCAGATTCCACACTACAGACTCCACACTCCAGACTCCACACTCCAGATTCCACACTCCACACTCCAGACTCCACACTCCAGACTCCACACTCCAGATTCCACACTCCAGACTCCACACTCCAGACTCCAGACTCCTGTCATCCAAGCCAAGCTGCTGCTATATTTAGGACAGATAGTTCAGTTAAAAGGCCTGTGTGTGTGTTTCTGTGAGCTGCAGAGACAATGCTGCTTGCATTATGGCAAACACACACACACACACACGCACACACACACACACACACACACACATATGTATATATGTGAGAAAAGAAAAACTTCTTTAGTTCTCATAGGGTTAGTAGTACTGACGGCACACTGTATGTATGCCTGTCTCTCATTACTGAAAGAATGCACGAGAGTGTTTTCTCAAAACAAAAACAAACAAAAAAACAATAACAGAAAGATTGTGAGTTATTTGACAACAAGTAATGGAGACTGACATGAAAGTCAAAATTTTGTTAATAAACAGATAATCTTTCATTGTTTTTGTAAGGTATGAAAGGACAAAACTCATTCATAATGTCTCACCAAATCACAGCTGTCAGTAAGGAGTCCAAGTCTAACCCTAAGACCAAGCATCACATAGTCACAGAAACACTGAAAAAACTCCACTAGCTTTCATAGACACATTCACCTCATTGCTGTATATATCATTTAAATCTATTCTAACAATACTGTATTCTCAGTGTCCTTAATCTAACAAATTTGCTTCATATGTTCTTTCTCCTCATATGATCTCACTGCTTCAGCTCCTTTATGCACTCATATTGTTCTCAACTTATCTCTAAATCGCTCTTACTTAAAATACTCGTGTAGGGAAAGCGCTGCTGGCCCGAAGACGGTAGCCAATCTTACGGCCGAAGGTTTAATGTGTGACTGCCTTATCCAGCGTCCTGCTGAGAATGCTTATAACAACCTCTCAACTAATCTGACTCCATTTAGTATTATTTATCAGCTAAAACTGATCAAAGCAATATAAATAATGTTATGCCTCTTTGTCAATTTACTACTTGTTCGCCAAGGACTGGTCTGCATTTATGCAACCTGCCAGTAGTCTGTTTAGTTGAGAGACTGAAGGATGGCCAATCAGTTTAGTTCAGGGACCGGGGGAGTAACCTGTTCAGTATAACTATACTAGTTTAGGTCAGAGACTTTTGGGAATAACCTGTTCAGTATAACTATACTAGTTTAGGTCAGAGACTTCTGGGAATAACCTGTTCAGTATAACTATACTAGTTTAGGTCAGAGACCGGGGGAGTAACCTGTTCAGTATAACTATACTAGTTTAGGTCAGAGACTTTTGGGAATAACCTGTTCAGTATAACTATACTAGTTTAGGTCAGAGACTTTTGGGAATAACCTGTTCAGTATAACTATACTAGTTTAGGTCAGAGACTTTTGGGAATAACCTGTTCAGTATAACTATACTAGTTTAGGTCAGAGACTTTTGGGAATAACCTGTTCAGTATAACTATACTAGTTTAGGTCAGAGACCGGGGGAATAACCTGTTCAGTATAACTATACTAGTTTAGGTCAGAGACCAGGGGAATAACCTGTTCAGTATAACTATAGTAGTTTAGGTCAGAGACCGGGGGAGTAACCTGTTCAGTATAACTATACTAGTTTAGGTCAGAGACTGGGGGAGTAAACTGTTCAGTATAACTATACTAGTTTAGGTCAGAGACTTTTGGGAATAACCTGTTCAGTATAACTATAGTAGTTTAGGTCAGAAACCGGGGGAGTAACCTGTTCAGTATAACTATACTAGTTTAGGTCAGAGACTTTTGGGAATAATCTCTTCAGTATAACTATACTAGTTTAGGTCAGAGACTTTTGGGAATAACCTGTTCAGTATAACTATAGTAGTTTAGGTCAGAAACCGGGGGAGTAACCTGTTCAGTATAACTATACTAGTTTAGGTCAGAGACCGGGGGAATAACCTGTTCAGTATAACTATACTAGTTTAGGTCAGAGACTTTTGGGAATAACCTGTTCAGTATAACTATACTAGTTTAGGTCAGAGACTTTTGGGAATAACCTGTTCAGTATAACTATACTAGTTTAGGTCAGAGACCGGGGGAGTAACCTGTTCAGTATAACTATACTAGTTATACTAACCAGGTGATTAGTCTAGCATGGTCAGAGGCTTGTGTGTTTTAGACCATCACCGAGCTCTGCTGAGATGTAGGATTAATCCTGTTTACCTGTTGCCTGATACTCAAACTCCTTGTGGCGAATGAAATTAGTAACTTCAAAAGAGGCAATACTATGGATTAACAGTGAACAATTTATTATAATGCCAGGAATAAACAAATTACTGTATAAATCCAATGAAATATTCAAACCACAAAACACTAGAAAAAATTAGAAATAAAAGCATAAAGATTTAATGCAAGTAACGATAATACAAAGTAAAACCAAAAGTTAAAGATTTATCTTGCCTGGCAAGAGTGACTACACACAGGGATATGTGTGGGAGTTCTGTATACAGAAAAAGCTCAGTACACAACTTTGACTCTCTCCCTTAAATACCCATCCAAAACAAAGAAGTTACTGGCCTTATGGAAATTTGCATGGATGGCGCATTAACACATCTGAGGACCTTAGGAAGGAGAAATGATCCGATCCTGAGTTCGCCTTTTGTGTCTCCAGACTGAAGTAGAGACAATATTCTCCCAGGTTTCTAAAAACTTTATAAAAACCCATCCTATTGTTATACAACTGAGACCCTTGTGCTCCTCACACTGAGACTATTACAGTGATACTAAACCCCAGTGTACTGACATTTTTTATTTAGTAAATACATTTT